>NC_142364.1:16809388-17111610 GCF_059441175.1 Urocampus carinirostris
AAAAAAAAAAGTTTTCTTCAGGATACGAATATACAGATGAGTACGGTGCGCGTTGCTTTTTATCGCTCCGCAGTACTGTACCTGGAAAACCCGATTCGTATGCGTGAGCGCGGGCATGCTCTTGTATCTATCGCTTATTCATTGTGCCCACTTCTTTGTGCCCACTTCCGGTCCCATTCCCGCTTTGTAAACAGTACTATACTCTACTATATGCTAGCGGTACGAAACATTAAGGATGGACCCCAAGAACGACATTCGGAAGAGTGAGCAGAAAGAAAACAACTAATATAGTTTTTCTGGACATTGCAACAAAGCAGGAAATAATTGAAAGGTATGAAAAGGGGATGCGTATTGTGATGTCGCCAAAATATAAGCCCATAATACATCTAATATAGCCACGATTATTTAACAGAAGGAAGTGCTAAAATGTACGGCTCCTTCCAAAAGGCCTTTTGATAATTTCGAAGAAAATATCACCTGCGAACGATGAGATGGAGTGGTTTTTACTTCTGTAGATTAGGGGAAAATAAATTACCGGCGACACGGTGACCGATGCAATAATTTGCGCGAAGGCAAAATCAACCACATCTTGGCAAAATTAGATTGGAATTCGTAAAACTTCATCACCCCAAAAAGGTATTGACAGGTCGGGATATTGCTCATTATGAGGTCTGCCTTGCACATTTCGGAGGGATTGTTAAAAGCCGGCAAAAGCAGACGTCAATGGATCAGTTTTACAAGAAACAGGACGCAAAAAACACTGCTGAGGACCACTAGATAAAAGGGGCCAGTTGAAAAGTAAGAGAATATTTCTATTATTTCCTTTATCTTTGATTTTTTTTGTGTGGTATTGTGATTTTAACATGTTTTTTTCAAGTTCTGATGCTTTTTTCATGATTTATTAAAAAAAATATATATACTTTTTTATTTCTTAGAACAGATTAGCGAATTTACATTGAAAAGGCGCCTCTACTTACAAATTAAATGGTAAAAAATGTTTTTCATTTTAAAAAAAGAATATTGATTTTAGCAAAATTACAAACTATCAAATATGTGTAAGTGTGCATGTTTTTTTAAAATATTCGTAAGTTGAGAAAATATATATTTTTTAAAAACAGGAGCCTCACCTAGTGGGATAATTGTCCGCCATTTTGCTGTTACTGATACCCCCCTAAAAAAAGAAACCTGACGAAATGTTGAGCAAAAGACGACAAGAAAAATGGTCACTTTCAGTCTCCATAGTTTATATTCTTCTTGTGCTTATCAATCTTTTTCGACAGAATACATCTAGTGGTTAAAAAAATACACGCTTTCCCTTTAACTTTAATTTTAAGGCAGGGGCCCAAAACCCATTCTATCATTCTGAGGGCCGCGGGTTACACTTGCAGTAAATTGTCAAAAACGCCATTGATTGCAATCGGCCTCTGAACAATGGGCGGTCAATCCGCTAGGGGCAGCAAACTCAAACACAATATAAGGAACAAAAGAGTTCATAGAAAAAGTGTTTCCTCCAACATCAGCTGACGGTTTACAGCAACAACAAGCGCAGGCTGACTCGCCCTGACATCGACAGCCAAACACCACTCAGTCATTATTTGCCAAGACTGACAACAGTCGTGTAACAAACGATTAATAAACGTGAGGTAAACACTTACCACGATCAAGCGACAGCGTTCATACAACGACATTGTGCCGAGCAGCAGCAAAAAAATGCACGCGCGGGACAAGCTACACGTGAAGGCAGTGTCGCCCAACAGACAGGAAACAGGACACGGAGTGTGTTTGCGCGCGTGTGTGTGTATCCGGGCAGGAAGTAGGAAAAAGCAGCAGGAAGTAATGAACAAAAGGGACGATTTTAAATTGTAAGCCATAAAATAGGTTTGAATTTGGGTGGACAATTCATAAAAAGGTTTTCATCCCCAGATTGCGATTACCGTACTTCCTGGACTATTAGTCGCTCCGGAGTATAAGTCGCGTCAGACAAAAAATGAATAATGAAGAAGGAAAAAAACATATATAAGTTGCACCTGGAGTACAGGTCGCATTTTGACACCATGTCATCTAGAAAGGCAACTTAAAATGAAACTTAAAAAAAAAATGTCAGTAATGACTCAACATATTAAGAGTTATTAAGATAACTCGAGCATACAGAACATGTTTACCAAACTATCAGTTTCACCCCAAATCACTAAATTCAATAAAATATTCATCCACGGTATCACTTTTACCAGCAAACAACTCCACCAACTCGGGAGGGAGACGAGCCGCTTCCTCCTTCGCTGGTCTGGTGCTTAAATCACTCATCGCCACCTCCGCTTCTTGCTAACTCCAAACTTTCTATCCTCTGCACGATTACCGTTTTTAGCAGCATAATTCACTATTTGCAGCCTGTACTAAATGTTTACGACCATATTGAGCACCGTGTTAAAAGGCACAGTCTCCGTAGCTGGTTCTATTTCTGTAGATAACACATACACGGCCCACCGCACGATAGGGTGTGGGCGCCCTCTGCTGCGGCCGTACGTATTTAAAAACACAGCGGGAACAAAACTGAGTTTGGTTGTGGTTTATTTAAATTATGATTACAAAGTAAAACACATGAATAATAAATTTAGTTTGTTTTTCAGCTTCCTCCACTTGCGAACCCATCCATCCATCATCTGCACCGCTTGTCCTCAGTAGGGTCGCGGGGGGTGCTGGAGCCCATCCCAGCTATACTCGAGCAGTGGGCAGGGGACACCCTGAACTGGTTGCCAGTCCGTTGCCGGGCACTGAGAAACAGACAACTAACTTGCTCATTCACACCTAGAGACAATTTGGACCGGCAAATTAACCTGACAAGCATGTCTTTGAAATGTGGGAGGAAACCGGAGTGCCCGGAGGAAACCCACGCAAGCACGGGGAGAACATGCAAACTCCACACAGGTTTGATCTCATGACCTCAGAACTGTGCCGCACATGCGCTAACCACTGCGCTGCCGCGCACTTGCGAACCATCGAGTCATTAATCTTCAATCTTTTTCTCGCGGATGCCCGATCCATGTTCTTCCGTGCAGCGTAAAAAAATCAACACACCATGGCAGATGAAAACACGGAAAGCATTTAACGGAAGCAAAGAAAGGTTTTGTATTTGATCAGTATTTGGGGGGACAACTATTCAACTCCCGGTAGCACAATCCCTTTCAAATTGCAAGATACGCTACAGCGTTAGCATTGATGAGTCGGTGACGTCAAGTGTCCCCTTCTGCGCAAGTGACGTTTCAACAAGAGACGCTTTAAAGTCACAGGAGGTCGCATTTAGTTGGAAACGTGAACAATCTCACAGTAACACCGTAAATGTGAATTTCCCTTCGGGGATGAACAAAGTATCTATCTATCTATCTATCTATCTATCTATTTACCCGAAAATTGGAATTGAGCATTAAACTCTGCAGTGTGAAGGGCAGCCTCATCTTGTGCTGAGTTACTTCCGCCGCTTTACATCACAAACAAGCCACACTGCCAGATATGGCTCGCCGCACAATTTGAAGAAAATCGGGGACTTTCATTTTCTCCTTTGCTTTCTCGCAATTACTTAAAAGTGTTGAGGCTCATTTTGACCTAAATTTTTGTCCTAAATAATGGTTTCAAAACAAGGTGCGAGCAAAGTTCTTTTGTAAAAAGTCACAAATTACCGCAAACGAGGATATCAATGTATTTACCTCCAGTGCAAACAGCACTGAGACAGGGCGAGAAGAAGTGTGCGCGCTATGTGTATAGCGCCGCCCATTCCCACCACTCACCCAATCAAGTTGCTTTGGGTGCTTTGCTGGAGTTTTGGGGTGTTTACAGTTTGTTCTGTGGGTTTTCATCAAAAAGTGTCAACTGTGAACATACATTGTTCAATGAGCTTTCATGTAAAGGATTTCTACTGATTAACTGCCAAAATGGGGTCTGTTGGCGTGACATCTTCACTGTAAGATATTGCTAAATCTGTGCCTTATAAATACTGGACTGAATCCATTCCAATTCAGTGTTGTTCTGGCTTTGTGTGTTCTAAAATAGGCAATATGTGGCAATACAGTACATAATTAGGCAAGTTCTGTTTTATCTCCAAGCCAGATGTATTCGTGAAAAGAGCCATATATGGCATGCGATATATCAGTTATTCACATGGTACTTTAGGAGCCAATGATGTTTCGCTAGTTGGTGCACAACATTGGCTAAGCATAGAACCATTAAGGGATTTGTTTCTGCCTTTTGGGAATTTGGGGGACTTGTTAGTCTCACAAAAGACCTGCATGTCGGGGTGCAGTAACTCATGCAATTAGGCAACACTACGTACCTTCATGTTGGACGCCTCGGACTCCAGCTTGGTGAGGTGGTTGGAGTTGTCCTGCAGCTCCTGTCGCAAGTTGGAGTTCTCCATCTTCAACACCTCCACCTGCCTCAACAGCTGGTCGTACGACGCCCCCGCCGACATCTTGTCCCGCTGGCTTCTGACCTGACGCACCCAAAAGTGAAGACATCAGCATTGACTTTTGGCAAATCCTAACTAAAAAAACTCGCCAAAGGTAAATAAAACTGGATCTCTGAAAATGAGGTCGGCGCGCCAATACAATAGTCAATGGATGGCTGTGACCTCTTACCGCAATCATTAATTCAGCGTGGCATGCAACATTGATTAGCGATGTTCTTTTGGAGATTTGTCACAGGCTGCCTAATTATTGTGTGAAAGTAATCATGATTATTTTATTTTTTGGGGGGGGAGAAGCAAACCTATGTGGTCCCAGGGCTGAAGCTTATCAATTCAGTGCATTTTGTAGACTTGTTTTTGTTTAATTGCTAGTCCAAAAGCAAGGTAGAGATAAAAACCGACACAAGTTACTGTATTGTATCAACAACATTAACTGATTCAATGTCAGATCTTTCTCTCAAATGGGAAGACCCAGTGCCAGCTATTTTTGCCACTTTGACTCATTTTAAAGGCCTTACGAAATGTTGGTTCAGTAAGTATATATATATATATATATATATATATATATATATATATCCATACACAGTATATAGGCATAGGACATATAAAAAGAAAGCTTCAACCCTCATCGTTCATTTGAAAAAGTATTTTCCAAGCTTTTATCATTGTTTAGTAAACATCAGTTTCTTGAAAATACTGATATCCAAGAAGACTTCTGAGAAAAAAAAATTTTGTGAAAAGATGCATTTCAAGCTTTATTTTGCATTTGGGATACCTCCAATATCTAAATAATACTTTCCATAAACACAATGGCACTTTGCTTGAAATCTAACATTTTATTGCAAGAACTTTGAAGGAACTTTTAAGCGACTGATGTTTCTGGTGACATGATCATAAGATTTCGGTAACCACGGTGATAACGTTCTGTCAGACGTGCATGAAATGTCATTCCTCTCTTCCCTGACGATGACCAAGAGACACCATCATCTTATTTTAGAAAGAAAAAAAGCTCTGTTGAAGTATCCGTCTATCCTTGTCCATAAATCGTAAAATTCGGACTATAAGGCGCACCTGATCATAAGCCGCACCCAGTATATTTTTAAAGGAAAACATTTTTTGTACATAATTCAGCCTTAAATGACTATAGACATTTGCCCACATGGAAACATGAGATATTTACAAAGAAAGACGGTACACATAAAGAGTTTTATTAATATACGGTACCTTAACCCCTGAACGTTCCGACAGCCCGCCGGGCTTTAGATAAAAAAAATACGTGTCCGTAGAATGTCACTAGTCACTGAAACACGTCTAACCACATATCACTGTAAAGCTTAAACTCTTGGAATTCAAGATACCATTTCAAAATATACTCATCAGAGAACCATCACGATCAGTCTGAAACAGGATACCCGAAAACTATAAAGCCAGCGTAAATCACCGTTACCCTTGGCCGTCTTCAACTTCTTGGAATGTCCGCAAAAATGGCGTTCTTATATCAAGGACAATCAATAGAATCCAACCATGTAAAATATTTACTCCAAAACACATGATAATGCTGACATATAAATAGGAATATGCCTTCTGTTCCGTTGGACGTTGCTTCTTGTAATCCGTTCGTTTCAACAGATTATTTACAAATCAACAAACTCGTAAAATTTGGTTGTTAGCGCTCACCCTTTCGATTGATACCTTTTACATGATAAAGGGTCTGTTTTACACTACTTTTATTCATGCACAAGCGCAAAATTACATTAAACTAGCGTCTTCCTTGAACACATATATTTCACCGGTCTCACTCTTATGTTTTACTACTCTGGGGCCCCTGGCGGCCATTAGATAAAATACATGAATTAGCCACATCATTGCATAAGCCGCAAGGTTGAAAGCTCGGGGGGAAAAAAGTCACGGCTTATAGTCCGAAATTTACGGTGTTCACATTGCCCACCTGCTGCTTTACTACACTTATTTGGAGGCTGTCTACACTTTCTTATAATTCATCTGACATGGAAGAAAATATAAATCACTTTTGAGGATTATTAACACCAATTCTATGATTAATTATACAAAAACAAATCTGGCGATTTATTTCATAATAAGTTAATTTCCAATTAACTGCCGCCTCGTCTCAAGACATGACTACGGGGTGTTTTAAAACGGTTGACCCCATTCTAAAAGCCTAAGTCTCAGAAACTACTTGATGGATCTAAATGAAAATACTGTAAATGTACTTTATGTTGAAAGTCATACATTCCGATTTATCATCAGATACACCAAGGAGTTGTTTTATTTGACGTGATTTTTGTGTTTTTTTTACATCTTTTTTATCCATTTTCCAACATAGGTTTTATAGATAGATAGATAGATACTTTATTCATCCCTGAAGGGAAATTCACTTTTCCAGCAGCATCCCTAAGCTGAGAACAATCGAAAATAACTGAGAACAATCGAATGGCACCGTGAGTAGAAATGGTGTGATAATTAGACAAATCGCATGCCATCTCATGCGTCATCTGTATCAGTTGTGGTCAAGTGGTTAGATTTCAGCGCCCACACCGCAGCCACCCGGGTTCGATTACCGTTGTGTACAATGCTTTGCGATTGCGGTCCGTGACATTTTCGACTGATCAATCATTGCGCTAAAATATACCGTAAATGTATAAAATACACAAAAAATATGGGAGCTCTTAGTGCAGTTTAAATTGCATGCTCCTTATATTCCAGTGCGCATTATTTAAGAAAAATAGACGACCAAAGATTTTTGAGGGTGCGCCTTGTAATCCAGTATGCCTCATAGTGTGGCGAAAACAGATCTATGAAATAGAATTGAATGTGTTTTTATTCTAGTCTGATAAAGGCGAGCGGGTCGCAGTTGCTTTCTTATGGAAATTACAGGCATCAATTTCATATTGATTATGACTGATGACAGTAAGGTGCATTCAGTCACCGCAAATGATCTCATTCGAAACAAACCCCCTAAAAAAAAGATTCTCCATCACATCTTCATCGTCATCCTTGAGACTTGGTCGGCCATTTTCTCTTCTTGCATCCGGCTACGCACCCCCACCCTTCCGCACCCTCCTTGTCCCCATCCGTGGTGGCTTACTAAGCTCACACAACACTGACTGAGAGAGGAAGCAGAGTGGAGACAATGACAGCTCCCCAATCCCCCCCCCCCATTATCTGCCCCACAACACCATCGCCACACAAACAGACTCATGTCTTCCTCTCCGCAAGCCTTCCCGATAAACAAAGAGCAGACTAAGAGCCCGGAACACGAGCAGAAGGCGGATAAAGAGATAAAATGGCAGCTCACCCCATCTCTGTTGCCTCCATCAGCTCCTCTGCCGCGTCTGACACAAGCGTCAGCTGGCCTAAGCGGCGGCCAATCGGGAGCTGCGCTTACCAGGAGGGGGGTGGGGCTACCTCTCTCCACCCTCCCACAGCTTCTCTTAACTAGTTTAGCCTGAGCTGCAATCAGCACACTGATTTCAAATGCAATATAAAATATTTTTTTAACCACAAAAGATCTAGGCAGATTTTTAAGCCCAAACAGATTTTTGTCAGACAAAAACTCTCATGAACAAATAGTCCGTCTTCCCACAAATTATTTAATGAACTTTAAATGTGGAGTGCGTCGTATGAGGTGTCCTTAAAAGACAATATTTTCTCTATTTACTCAATCAGTGTCATAACATATAGATACGTTTTCAGAAGCATTGTCCCTGAGAGCCATAAGGCTTTGTCGCTGCTGATGAGGAGGTATCAAACCTCTGGGAATGATTTCAGTATGATAAATCACCACTAGATGGCAGGAACGGCTTTGATCAGATCTTTGTCCACACATAGAGGAGGTCCCACATCTGTGTCCCCTATCCAGCAATTGAGAGTGAGTGGTCGGCCCCTAATGACCAAATCGGGTGATCATGTCACTGGATTGGGCGCTGAAAAGTTCTTGCAAAGTTCATCCATAAGTTCAGTGTTCTTGCAAGAAAATGTTATTTGGCAAGCAAAGTGGCCCTTTGTTTGTTATTAGATTTGTTTATATATTGAAAATATCACAAATGCAACACACACCATTTATTTTTGGGTAAAAATCTATCAAATTTTGTTTCACTTTTTCTCAGCTCAAAACTAAGCATTGAGAGTGACAAGTTGTTGAATATGCGCAGCCATGTTAAAAACAATTTATTGAACGTAAACTATAAACACAATAGCAACATAATGTTTACAATTTGTTCATCTAAAGTCCTTCAAAGTCCAGTTCATCACTCCGATGAGTTGTTTCTCTCGTTGTGCTCTTTTGCGTTTATTTACTATATCTTTCTGTTTTCTCCATACTTTAACGTTGAGTAAAAATATTATGTTAAAATAAAAATCTAATCAATGCCTTTTTGTATGTCAAATACCACTGGTGGTCTCCTGGTTGAGTTATGTTTTTAGATGAAAAAAAAGCACATTATACACAAATAAATACGGTATGTGTTTATAATGCCCAACTGAGTTCAAAGAGCCCTTATGCTTTATTTTCCACTGCACCTATCTGCTTTTATCTTACTATTAGCAAGGCTGTTCCGGCCATAACAGATAGATAGATAGATAGATAGATAGATAGATAGATAGATGAGAAAAACAACTTTGGTGCATCCGATTATGGATTGGACCTTGCGTTTACTCATATCATTCCAGGCGACTTTGTTTTCTCCTTTATCCAACATTTGCTTCTGGTACCATGAGTAAAAATAGTGTGATAATGAGATCAAATCAAATGCATTTTCATATGTTTCATCAGTTTTGCTTGTCGACACACACACCGCCACGACCCGGGCTCAATTCCCATTTCATGAGTATTGCGTTTTATTTTGGTCAGCGATGTTTTTGAGATTGATGAATCATTGCACCAATACGATAGGAAACCGTAAATCCCGTGTAAGTCAAGTCATGTTTATTTGTATAGCCCTTAATCACAAAGAGTCTCAAAGGGCTGCACAGATCAAAGACTATTTCAAACTACAGACTATTATGACACCTCATCTCCTAATCTAAAACCTACATGAGGGCAAATAATACACTCATTATCAACATAAAATAAAAGTTATTCATATGCTAGAGTAGAAGTGTGTTTTAAGTTTAGATTTAAACATTTACACTGAGGTTGCAGATCGAATCTCAGTCACCCTTCAAAATAGTCAGTACCATAAAGTTAGATAGAGATTACCAATATAGTATTTACTAATGCGCTGAAAGAAAAGGCAAATGAGAGCTGAGTCGCCACCAATTCGTGTCGTTGGCGTAGTAACATACACGTATAGGGACTGTATGCATTTCCAATCTTATCCACCGTGTTTAGGATATATGATCAGGCGCTCCAGTTTATAAGGCGCACTCCTATTTCTGACCAATTTGGGTTTTTAAGGTGCGTCTTGTCGTCTGGAAAGTTTGGTAAAGAAAATTAGTAGACCATCACAAAGCATCATCTGCTGTTTAGATGGACAATTTGATCAAACGTACATCAATGAAAACGACTCAATTTTAGGTAAAACACAACAAACAACGTTAGCCGTGGTGATTGCGCGATAACAGCAGCTCCTTAATAATGAGTTTACATATCGTCCACAGCGTATTAACAACAATAAACAGGGCATAAGAGTTTAGAAGGTCGCCGTATTAACTGCTGCTAATTGGAAAGAGCCAAAAGCTAACGTGAATTCCAAACACAATTTGTGTCGTTTAGAGGAGTATGGCAAAGTTGGTTTTATCCGAGTTTTAGCACGCAGCTATGCTTAGGCTGGGGGGAAGCTAAAGCTAAGCTATGTGGAGACCATGATGCGTCTACTCTTACCTTGTGTTTTCCTGCTTTAACATCAAAGTATCCCACAAAGACATTAGCAACAAGAGGCCAAAACGTGGACGAAAAGGGACCTAAGCGGCGGAGGCGACATGTCACTTAGCCGTTCGAAGGCTGAGCTTCAACAACTTTTCGCCCAACTTTTCACTTTCGACTCGGAGGCGAGCCGCCATCTTGTTTCTGGCGCATGCGCGCTCGACTTTGCATGCGCGCACCTTGCAGCAAAGTCAATTCAATGGTGTCAAATTCAAGGCCTGACATATCATTTCATCTGGTTCAAGGATGGCAAAATTACTGGTTTCAACCCCCCTGAACGCAGAACCAACATAGTCAAATTGTGCAAGTTTCATACCATACAGAACAAAGGATGTAGGTTCCTTGTCCGAGCCCCAGGGGCAATTTTAGGTTCAGAGCCTTGGGGGTGCTGAGCACCCAGTGTCTGGCTGATTTTTGTTGTTTTCATTTTACTGAAATTGATTTAGGATCATTAAGAACACTGTTCAGGAGTGTCACTTCCCATTTGTAAACGTCACATTACACTTCAAACTGGTCCACTAGGTAATGCTGACAACCATTTACATTATTTTGTGTCTTTCTTTATAGTTATCGTGGGAAATAGTCTCTCACCTAAACATTGTTGGAATTAAAATATCAAAATTTATCGTGTACCAATTTGTTCGAATTAGTTATCTGACTCCATTCACCCAACAATTTATGCACGCTCGTTTCTTGAGGGAAAAGATGAACAAGAAAGCCGACATTTTCACACGGGGGCAGATTTAATTTCATTAACAATTTAACTAAGTGTACCCCATCGAAAACGTCCGAATTAGTGACATTGGAGTCTGTGTGAAGCCTTCTTCTTAAGTCCTTTAGCTCTCTCCTAGTGGCCATCTTCTCCCCGCATAATGGCATGCCGACTCCTCCCATGGGGGTGCCAAGGAAACCCCCCCTGGAGTTCACCATCTTGTCGAAGAGCGTCACGATGTCTGGAATACTCAAAACAACACCCAGCGTTTCTACGTCATCAGGGCCATTCTGTGTCTGGATGTGCTGATTATCTTATCAGCCTTACGTCCCATTCCCGCCGTTCCTGTAAACAATATTTTCCACCAGGGTGCCCTGACATCACACCACAGCCCAGCCAGTGAATATCTTTTGCATTAAATGTAATTTGTATTCGATCGTATAAAATCCTTTAAAGTCAAATGTATAGAATCCTTCAACATTGAGCTTCTTTTTTCACAGAAACACTGGTGTGGGAGGATGACAAAGCTTACACATAAGCAACAATTAAGCTAGGTTGATCATTGTTGCCTTCGATTCAATGCAGCTAAAATGAGGACTAATATCTGTTGATGACAAATTCATTGTATTGGATGGTAAAATAGTTGTGAATACATACTCTCTTCGTAATACATCAGAGCCTACACAGACTCCTCCGCTATGCTGCAAGTCACACTAGTCGAGCGAAAGAGGAGTGATGCTAGGAATCAAATGGACAGAACCATTTCAATGCAGTGGAGTATTTCTCACACTGCGTTTTTCAATTTTTTTCCCTAAGCGATTTTCATCATATCTAAGCCTTTTCTTATTCAGGAAAAGAGAGTTTTTAAAATTCCCCCCAAAAACAGGCCGACAACACCCATGGCTAACACATGCTTGAGAGTAAGTGTTGTATTGGTGGTGACTGGTGGAATGGTCGCCCTGGGTCACTGGGTGTGTTGGACATAACGCCTTCTCCCGGCGTTGCCAGCCACGGGGTAATGGGCCCCGACCTTGTGTCAATCCTAATCTGTCACGAGAGTTGCTTTGCACACTTCTCAGGGGACATTGCATGGCAGAGGTTGTCCTTTTCCCTGGGTCAAGCCTAAGCTGAGCACATACCTCCTGGCTTACCACCTGGGGGCCCAGCAGGGTTTTTTCCTCCTGATGAACAGCCACTGGTTGCTTCTTTCGTTCGCCTCTGATGCAGCTTTGATGGCTCTGCGCAGGGTTTGGCCCAGGACTTTCGGGTCTACTAACAGACCTCAATGTTCCAGCCACGATGTTGTGCTTCAGCTGCAAGCTCGGCATAGCATAGGCGTTTTCGCTTGAAAGCCTCATCCACGTGTCCTCCCAAGGTACTGTGGGCTTGATGATGAACACCTTTTACTGTGAAGGGGCCAAGGCCAGCCAGCATCCTCCATTCCCAGGCCAAGATGCTGGTCTTGCTCAGTCAGTATGGAAGCTGCCCTTGGCTACTTTAGCCACTTCAAGGACAAAGGTAAGTTGCCTAATGGTGGTCATCGTAAGGAGTTGGTGGCTGCTCACTTGTACTCCGGAGTGGACGCAAGGGTCTTTAGGATTTTCGTTGGGACACCACGTGTCATGTGGGTGTGACCTGGGTTGCACCCTGTGATAATGTGTTTGAGGATCGGCGGCGTGGCTCAAAGACTACACACTGGGTCCTCACCAAACCACTCATGAAGATTAACTGGTGTTGGAAGGACTTCGTATGTAGCTCTGATAACAAAACTCAACCGCCTCGCTTTTGTGGCCCAAATGTCCCTTCAGCTGATGTTCCCTCTATCCCATCTCATCCACTGACCCCGTTTGCCCAGAGAGACTGCCTTGGTCCACCTGGCAGCTTCCTCTTGGCGGCGTACTTCCTTCACTGCCATCCCTCTCTGTTCACACTATAAGGCACAGCTGATTATAAGGGGCACGCCAAAAAATTAGTCTTTTGTCATATATTTTTTATTACAAGGCGCACTGGATCATAAGGTGCATGGAATTAATACTACAAGAACAGATAGGGTAGCATACAAAATACATACAACTAAAACTAAAATAATTTATTTCATAGAACATGAATTAACATTATGACATCTGATTTAATATGTCAATATGTTACAATTTTTGTCCAAAGCAAAAACAAAAGAGGATTCGCAATATGTAACTGTTTGAAAGTTGGCGCCATTAAAGTTCTGCGCTTCTTTGTTTCCTTTTGGCATAAACAACCTGTTAACCATAATAGGACCCTCCAGGACCACTGTATATGTTTCTCAAAGGCAGGACAGTGACTGTATGCAGTATCATTTAATTGAAAGTATGTATTTCAAATTTTATCCACCATTTCTTTCAGTATATAATGTGCAACAGATCATGCAGCGCGCTTTCAAATTTATGGGTATTTTACGTGTGCCTCGTAGTCCGAAAAACACTGTCAGTGTTAAATTAATCACTCCTCACGTGCTATTGGGACAACCAGTGACTGACGATCTTTATTGACTTTTGACTTCACAAAAAGACAAACTATATCCATAAATATTTTATATAAATACTACTTCACATCGTACAACCGATTTTATGCCACATGGGCAAAATATAATAACAGAGATACTTCTAATCCGTTAGCACAAGGCCACATTTAACGTCATTCAACAAGCGCGCCGTGTCCACTTGGCTGACAGCCTGGGCGGATCAGCAGAGGCGGTCCCCGTGTACGGGAGTGGGTTCCGACTGGAGTGGAAAGGGGGCGAAGTCGGTATGTTTTCTGATGGCCGCCACCTTCTGTTCAGTTCAGTTTGGGGCATGTGGTGCAGTCTCGGGTTCAGACATCGTCAAAAATGCGACTGCGAGATGACGACATGGAAAGGTAGCGTCCGACTTTGGGCCTGCAGTGCATCAAAAATACAGTATAGTTTCATTCTTTCGATAAAATTAAAGGTGGAGTATGTAACTTCAGAAATATTCTACTTGCTGACGCCTTCTTCTGGCTGAAATAATCATTGCAGCTCCTTTTGTTGCACGTGCAAGTATGTGAAAGTCTTAGAAGCGCTAGAATAAATTCTTCTTTTTTCATGTTTTTGGGGTTGGCATTTGGACTGTATTTAGAACAGTTCTTTTCTTTCACCATTTTCATCCAACAATTAAAAAAACACGATCCTTTCGCGTGGTATCATTTTATCCCCCTTATATACATTTCCAAACTTATTTACCATATTCTGCGGAATATAAGGCGCACCGGGTTTTAAGGCACACTTGGGAATTTATGGCCAAATTGGGGTTTTTAGGTGTGCGTCATAGTCTGGAAAATATGGTACATTTAATCAAATTGAAAACTCATATTGGTCATTAGTTCTGTTTACGATACCTTAAAATAGTACCGGCATAAGAACAACAAAAATTATTTTGAGTCTTATAAGATGATGAGCAGATTTTTTTCATAAACACCCATCTTGTTTACCACCCTTTGTGGGTGGGACTTGTTTGTTGTGTCATTGCCTTTCATAACCAGTGTATTCATAATGAAATAGTTTACAAGGGTATAACATTCTTCATAAATCTAGCTTTTTGATTTTGTTCTAGTAATACACCATATAGATGTGCTTGAATATGAAATGTACAATTTTCTTCCTGCATAGCATGTACCCGGACCCCCTTAAGTCTTTTCACCCACCAGGGTCCAGCAAAATTCTATGAGAAACACCCCAAAGACAGAAAGTTATCAGCTAAAAAGTGATAAAAATGGTGCACTCTTTGAAATTGTTGAACTTTTTTTAGTTGCTGGTTGGAGTGACAATTTTGGATGGACATGTACCAAAAGAAGCCCTGGATAGCGTGTTCGATTACCTGCCGCCGTCTCTGCCGTCGGTGTCCTCCGCCAAGGTGTCGGCGTTGAAGTCCAGAGGTTCTTGGTCCTGAAGGAGCTCTATGCAGTCCCGGTCCGGTCTCGCCGCAGAACGGCCGAGGTACTTGCCCGCTACACACAAGTACGAAGAAGAAGGTGGGCTGCTATTGTTTCTCAAGACTTTTGGAAGCAAAACATCTTTTTCTTAAAACATACAGATCATAACTGCTCGTTTTAAATGTAAAATGTTTCATTCCTAGCCCCGGCTCCTTTTTTATCCAGTTTAAACTTCTCAAGGCAGGTGATACTATGCTGTAAATAATGATAAAGCCACATGTGACGATTGAAAGTTGTTTTTTGTGGTGGCAGTGGTGGAACGAGTAATTTATTGTAACTTACCTAACTAATTTTGTATTTTATTAGGTGTTTTTAAACTTGTTTTAATGGTAAAATAGGAAAAAAAACAATGAATGTTTTTTCTACTACATCTTACCTCACATCCTGATGTGAGGTTGGTTAATCTAATGGATGCAAGAGTGGGATAGGTGTGAATGGCCAAGGCTAGTTAAGAAGGACTGGTATCGACACATATAATGCGGAGGGGGTAAACCAGTGTATGCTGTCGGGCTTTTCTGCTAATGAAGGGTTGCGACTCACCGCTTGTTGTGCTGTGAGCTTAATGTTCGGTGTCAGGTTGGGAAGAGCAGAGGGGAATGTATGTTTGGTGAATGTGAGTGTGTTCTTGACTCAAGCCACCTCCCGATAGGGGGATATGGATTTGGTGTTGAGATAAATAGACTATGTCTTAATTTTTGGATTTTCCAGGAAATTAGATTTCTAACTGGCGTTATGTTTTAGAGGTTGACTGAGCCTATTTTAACTCGGATCATAATATTACAACATGGTAATAACATAGTAAAAACATAATCATTTCGAAATGTATAAAAAACTCTTTGCCCTTTGTGCCAATCGGTAAGTAAAAGTAAATTTCAGCTTCAAAAAGGTTGGTTGCCCGATTTAACCTGAGCAAACCCTTCTAAAAATACAAAGATGCTGCCATCTACACGACAATTTTCTGCATCACAACAGACACGATCTCACACTCAAACAGGCCTAAGGAAAAACAGGTGGCGCAACTTCATTTTCTGGCAAGAATTAGAACTCTTAACCCCTAATGAAATGAAAATCAGGCAAAGTGAGCACTGACGTCTGTTGTTGCCGTCATCAGAGTAGCTCGTCTCCTTCATTTCGTGGCTGTTCCTGCCCCTGGTGCTCAGTTCCTCCCTGGCGTTACCGTAGCGCTCCTTCCACTCCTGAAACACAACCGAAACTAAATGCCGTCAAGCACCCAGGACTGGCACCTTTCAGAGCTGCTGTGGCCTGATGACTCACGCGGCGCCGGTTCTCGCCATCTTCCGTCCTCTGGCGTTTCCGCTTCTCTGCGGGCACACAAACGCACGTGGGCAAATCGGCGTGGCGCTCGAGTAAAGACGAGTGTCATTGTTGGTGCGGCACTGACCTCGGCGGATCAGCTCTCTGCCTTCGTCTACAAGGTCCGACGTCAGCTCGCTGTCGCCCATGAACTGCTGGAAGCCGAGCAGGTTGAGCAGGCGGGTGCCCAGGCTGAGTGTGAACATAAGATGGCTCAGAACATCTGGTATCGTCAAATAACGGTAAACCGTATTCCCTTACTGTATCACGGTTTACTTTTCACATTTTCGATACTTCACGGATTTTCATCGTGCATTGTGTTTCGCATTCTAATTAGCTAAACCAGTGGGTCAGCAACAGGCAGCTCTGGAGCTGCGTGTGGTGGCTCCCTGGCACTTTAAAAAAATGTTTGATAATGGGAAATTATAAGTTTTCTGTAGGAGGACAAACATGACACAAACATTCTTGAATGTTTTTCAATGAATATAGATATCCATCCTTCCACTAATCCTCAACAGGATCGCGGGGATGCTGGAGCCCATCCCAGCCATCTTTAGGCACACCTTCAACTTGCTGTCAGCCAGTCGCAGAGCACACGAACACAGAGAACTCACTCTCTCATTCACACCCATGGACCATTTGAACCTGCCAATCATGTTTGTTGTTGGAATGTGGAAGGAAACCGGAGTCCCCGGGGAAAACCCGCAGCTGGAATTGAACTCTGGACCAACTTATTAACCCCAAAGACATATTCCAGCCAATCACCTTCATTCGAGACGGGACGTTACCTGAAGTAGGTAGCGATGCACAAGATGACGATCAGCATGGGGTAGTAGATGTAGAAACCATCAGCCACAAAGGACAGCACACGCATGGAGCCCATGATCTGCAACACGGGAAGTACTTGTGAACCTTGCTGCCCTCACAAAAAGAAGCAGAGGGAGTAGGGCACAAAAAATAAAACAACAGCTGCTTACTGAGGTGTAGGCCGTCTGTTCTTTGTGCTGGTGCGAGATAGCTGCATCCATGTGGATGAGACCCAGGAAGTTGAGGCACAGCGGCGGAGTCAGGCGGCAGAAGAGCCTGAAGGCGAGAGGCGGCAATTTAGAGATGGCTTGGAGAAGAAACACTGAGCAGGTCAACGTTTCGGCTAGCTCACATGCCACTGAACTGCAGGCTGTATGCGTCCGTTTGATGATGCGGCGCCAGGTAGTAGAAGTTGAAGACTCGGATGCGGAACACAGTGGAGTAGACGCATGTACACAGGAAGAAGATGGTGATGAAGCACGCTACCTGGGGGGACATACATGGCACAGAAGTTAGGAGACTAGCCTTATAGCCCACTGGTCGTAGTTTGGCCAATGGATTTAATCCAGGCCGCGAGATGAAGCTGAGAGAAGCATAAAAAAAGAGAACCACTTCACGTCAAACACTTGCAGCGTTAAATATGTCCACTGGATTTCACCAAAGCCACATGCCACTCCAAACCAACCACTATAGGTGTAATACTGACTACCATTTATCAACCACAAAACATTTGAGGAAACAACCTTCCCGCTGTAATTGTATTAAAAATAGAAGCCTTTGTTTAGGCGGTACGATTAAACGTATAAAAACGATAGTTTTCATTGCACTCATAGCCAACGTTAAAATAGCTGGCAGCATTTTTCTGTAAATGCTCTTTCTTAAAATTAGTTGTGTTTATCAATATATGACATTTTGTGCAATAAAACACTTTTGAAGTAGTCATACTGCATTAGGTTTTTCAATACAAATGATCAAATTTAGTGCTTAGAAAAGGGAGATATCACTTGACTATCACTCTTATCCTGATTTTTCAAGGTATGGAGTATTCCCATTGCTACTTTTGCTCAGATAAGTTACTTTAGCTTCCTTTTATCGTCAGTTTAATTTCTAAACATAATTTTCCTAAATGTCAACAGAAATGTAAATTACACTGACTTTTCTAAAATCTACCATGCCTTTCATTTTAATGGTCAAATTCAAAGAGCAAAACTGAAAAATGGCCTTGTATCCTACTACCGGTACTTTAATGATTTGAATTGGTTTTGATTCACAAAGGTTAGTTTGTTAAGTCAATTTGAATTTTTCTTTCTATTCTATTGACTCTTATTTAATCGACATAGACCATATCAGTATAACAAATGGGAGTAAAAAGCCTGAACTGTACATTTTTGGTTTTCATTTGTGAGCATAAATGACAAACTTCAATGTGTGTGGCCAAATATTTTACCAGCCACCAGATGACGGAAAGCTATTTTATCTGAATCAAAAGTTTTAGAGAATCCTGAAAAATAGAGCTGGGTATCTTACTAGTTCAATAAATTATTTCAATTCACAAGATTTCAATCCATTTGTTTTTATATTCAAACGAAATAAAACAAACAAAACATTTTTGTTATACAGTATACCGCTATAATAATTTAAACCCAATATTTCTTTATTTAAAAAAGTCACTCCTCTTGGGGGATATGACCAAAGTAGATATATTTATTTAAAATAAATACATTCTAAATCATATTATAGCGAAGCAATGTGAAATCTCTGTAAAGACTATTCATGAAGAAAATTTCTACCTAAAAAATGGGCCTTTAAAATGAAATTTTCCTAACATATTCGAAAATATTTAATGATAATAATCCTTGTTTTATAAAAGAATGTCAATTTTTTTTTTACTTTGTACAAATAAACAGCAAGAATCTGAAGACAACTCCAGTTTTTTTCTGAAAACTATTCATTGTAAACTCATTAGGTCGACTTTTTTTACCAGGGTTTTTCATGTCAAATGAGATTTTAAGATTGTTTAGGAGGAGGTTCCCATATTGTTGATTGTAAACACAGATATACTGGCAATAGGTCCACGGCGCACCCCTTACCTGGATATAAACGTAGTTGTAGTCGCGCTCGGCGAGCTGGATGAAGACAGCGAAGAGTGACAGGACAGGTTTGGTGCTGAAAAAGGTGCACTCTGACCAGACAACAGCAGCGCTGAACAGGCCCAGGACCACGGCCAGCACCCGGTAGAAACCACGCTTCAGCAGACACTCCCAGTACCACTCTGAGGAAAAAATGGGTGACCCAAAGGTTTTTGTGATTTTCATCTGGCTACAGTAATCCCTCGCTATATCACGGTTGCGGATTTTCACTGTGCATTGTATTCTGCATTCTGATTGGCTAAACAGTCGCCACGCCACTTTTCTGCCTGTGACTACCTGTGCGCCAATAACGTTTCGGTCTATGTTGTATATGTATGTAAAACAGCTTGACCTCCTCACAAAACAGGGTTCCTACAGCTGAAAGCAGGTTGAATTCAAGTCTTTCTAAAACTTCTTTAATGCCTGTTGAAATAAAATTTAAGACCTAGTCAACAAAAAAAAAACATTAATTAGAGGCAATTTTAAACAAATGTTTATGTTAATTTATTTTTAAAATCATATTCTGGTCCATTTGAAAACCTTTCCTTCTGGAAAACATAGCTCTCTCCAAACTTTTAGACATGGAAAACAATAAATAAAAAGGATGTTTATAGTACATCACGTAAGCATTTTTATCATGTATCATGAAAAAATGACTTTACTCAATCTTTTCAGTTCAAATAAATATAAATCTTATGTCTTCACATTTTTAAGCCTTTGGAAAATGTAATTTAAGACATTTTAATGCAAACTCAGGCCTTATTTTTAGAATAATGAATTTAATGCTTTTTAAGAATTTTCAAGGATCTGCAGGAATCTTGACAAAAGCGCTAAAAGGCGAGAGACTCTCCCTCTGCCTGGTGCTTTTATTTATTCATTTAATTCCAGGGCTTAAAAAAATGTTATTGCATTCTAACGCCCAAATAATTGGACACATGCTAAAGCAAGGTGAAGGCCTTTGTATGTCACATTTTTGTTTTCTCAATAACGTCCACATAATGGGGACGAAATATCATCTGAAGTAAAATGGTTAGTTTTTAAAACGTTCAGAATTATTATTTTTTCAATATGGCCTGCCAAAAAATGGCAAAAATATAATAATACATCGTTACGTAAAAAAAAATTTTTTTTTAGTTATGGTCATTAATTGGGATTTCAAGTGTAAAGATAAAAACCTGCAGTGGGCGTGTAAACGTATCTGCTGAACCACCCGGGGGGCTCGTCGGGAGCGAAGCTGGGAACGAAGCGACGCGTGGAGCTGCTCTCGTTCTTAGCCACGTCCTCCAGGCGGAAGGCTTCCTGCAGCAACATTTGCCACTGCACACGAGTGCGCTTGTGACGCTGGACGGCGTAGATCACCTGCAGACGCAAAAACTTTAAGCACACGAGCACTGTGGCAGACTCGAACTCCTGCTGCTCACCTGTTTGTGAAGCTTAACAAGAGTCCTCTCACTGGGGAAGGTCTGCTTGTCCTCATAGTCTTCGTAGTCGTCCATGTTGCGACCCAGCTTTTCCTGGTAGTCCGTCGGACACTGGGTCGGGGGGTTGGAGGGTGTTTGAGAGTTAAGACACAACCGGGATGACGGATGGTAGGAGGGGGTTTTTTCATCCGACTCACCTTCCTGAGGATGGTGTCGACACACTTCCTCAGAGGATGGTTGTATTTGATGCCCTCGCTCACCTTTCTCACCTCCTGATGTCATAATCAAGGAAGAAGAAGCGCAAACATTTCCTAAAAGGCTGTATCGTGATAAATGTGGCAACTTGGCAAATTACACAGTTTTTGACCAGTTAAAGCAATCTACAGAAAATATTACTTCCTTGAGTAAAGTCAAAAGACCACAAAACAGTTCAAACTGTTAAAAACTCCATCTGGTTTAATAACTCTCAGTTATTCATGATGTGCGTGCAAGTACGTGTATTTCTTAGACTCAAATAAACTTATTTTTTCATCTCTTTTGGGGTTTGAGTTAACGTTTGGACTCTAATTAAAATGGTAATTTTCTTACTTTTCACAACATATTGAAAGAAAGAAAAGAGCATGGAGTCACATTTCACTGCCCACTAACCTTTTTTCTTAATGAAAGGAAAAAAAACTTAAATACATAATCTCATCTTAATTTAGAACTCTGAATACATCTAGTTAGAAATAGCTTATTAATTAAAAATGTGTTTGAGGTTTCCTGAGAATATTTTTATCCAACTCCATATAATCAAAACTTAGTGATAACCTAATACTACCATAGTCACAAAAATGTTATAACTTAAGTGTTATACTTTCAGAAAAGCAGTACTGCCAAACATTTAACTAGTGTAGTGAACTATGGAAGTTATATACTATTTGGTAGGACTGCTAAAAAACATCAAACTGGTAGCCCTTTGCACTAATCAGTAAAGTATCAGCTTCACAAGCAACCGCCAAATAGCAGGGGAGCTCTGCAACTTCATCACATGGGTAATAAACAGTGATGAACCTCAACATCCACGGCACTCACTTCCATTACGTCCTCCAGGTTCTCCTCCGCGTCCGCTTTCTCAGTCATGAGTTTAGAGACCTTGAAGTAGGTCTTGAGGAGCATGTGTCCATGTCGCGAGGCATTCCAGTAGGAGCGGGGGATCTCCACCAGGCCGTATCCCAGCAGCAGGACCAGCAGGAACAAACCCCAAGTGTTGGCCGCCGTGATCCCGATGGTCTGTAGCTCGTACCTGGCGACAGAGCGCGTGTGTTAGCTTGACCGTTAACATTAGCTGTGGCAACAAGGTGGATCAAATGCCAGCTTGGGCATGCCCACTCACCAGGACAGACGCCACTCGGGGTGGATAGCCACGTAAATGAGCAGCGAGCCGAAGATGAGCAGGTAGCTCCCGTAGTAGATGGCGTTCTCGATTAGGGCCGTCTGGACCTTCCCGGCCATGGAGAACCCGCCGGAGCGAGCGTATGACTGCATGAATGGCAGCAGCAACCTGTAATGACAGGAGAGCGCCATTCGTCCATGAGAAACGCACATGAATCACTGAACGCTTACTGACCACTTGGCACGTTTGTCTACTGACTACGGATGCACGCTAATTATTAGACCGACATCTATTGAACAGATAAATGAAAAAAAATAAAAAATAATAAAAATGACACACTCACATTTATCACCACGTGGGTTTAAGATTGTTGGTCCCTTTGTGTCAACAGTGGGCTTGTGGAGCCCTTTGAGACTTTTCTGGGACTAAGAGCTATACAGATAAAACTCAACAGTTAACCGTCTTTGGCTGTTTTCAGTTGCGCTCCAAGTTGTTTACATCACAAGTTTTAGACTCATGTGACCATTCAAGATGACAATTACAAAGATGTGCACAATGCATGAGGGCTGTGTCACGTGAAATGCGAGATTTCCTCTTCTGAGGGTGGATGCTACAGAAACTAACTGAGAAGCACTGCCTAATACAAAATAGATGTTTTAGTAGTTGAATGAGCACTACTTCTGATATTTACACCCTGGTTATAAGGCGAAAACAAAGTAAGAATATAGTTACACATCCAACTGGTAGTCCTTCCTGCTAGTCAGTAAAAAAAATAGCTCTGAACTTCAAAAAGGTTAAGGACTTCTGTTCCTCCAGGTTTTTCTCTCTCGTGCACACATCAAATCAATCAGTCATTATTTCTTGCTCCTGAGCCAGCTCCACTGTCATACGCTTTACCCAATTCGTCCCACGACTCCAAAAATGTGCCTACGTCTGCCTTATACTGACCAGGTGAGGCACTGTGATGTCCAGTAGACTACCCGCCAGAAGACGGGCATGACACCATCCGGAATGTAGCTCCACGGCTCATAGCACGGTGCTTGCACTCTGTGGAAAGAAAGTAAGAAGGGTTATGTTATGTCGACACATTATCAGCCAAACAAATCTACTGTTCTGACCTCTGAGTGGGCACAACAGACGCATTTCCAGACGACCGGTTGGATGAGGCCGGGCTCGAGGTGGGAACCTGGTGGTCCACCTCGCACTGCTTGTAGATGGTCTGCAACATGACTCAATTTAGACCAGTGACAGACTAGTGGCGTTCAATGAGAAATAAGAAAGCTGACCCTGGTAACGTCGAGTGGCAGGATGAAGACGATAAGGAAACAAAGGTACCAGGCCAGCAGCGTCCCAAAGAGGACCATTCGCTGCTGCTTCCTGAAGTCTCCGTAGCGATGCAGAAGGAAGAGTGCCAGGAAGAACACCACCACCATCTCCACACCCAGCGCTGCACCGCTCATCTTGACGCCAAGGCCTTAGGCCACGCCCCCTCCTCACCCACAAACACAGCAAACCTTCAAAAAGCACACAAACACTCGCCAGGCCTGGAAAATATACATACGTTTGTTCTGTTTTTATGAATGGACAAATGAAAAGGAGATTTTATAGGATGCCAGTTTCTTATTTTGACTCTTATTGTGAACTTTTGTTTGTTGTTGTGACATCATTGTCGCCATCGGCCAATCATGTTGCGGTTCTTTAATTTCCACACCCCTTTTGGGCAGCACGAATGGGGAATGGAATTCTCTGATCTGAAGGCTTCTCGTCCTGCTTCTCCTTGCTAGTGTTTTTCACTGCCCGTATTTAGTCATGATTATGTACTTCCTACATTTAAACGTCTTCATTTTTTTAGTCATAATTTGGTAAATTCCATCCATCCATCCATTTTCTGCGCAGCTTATCTTCACTAGGGTCACGGAGGGTGCTGGAGCCAAACCCAGTCCAGGCAGTGGACACCTTTAACTGGTTGCCAGCCAGTTGAAGGGAACACAGAGACAGACAACTCACTCGCTCAGTCATACCTAGGGACAGTTAACCTGACAGGCATGGTTTGGAATGTGGGAATAACCCACACAGGCACAGGGAGAACATGCAAACTCCGCACGGGAGGCTGCGGTAGCTGGGATTGAACCCTGGACCTTGGCACCATGGGGCTTTGCACTTACCAATATGGGCTAAGTTTGAAGTAAAAAATGTAAAAAAAACAATATTAAATTGTTATATTTATTCAGTGTTTTATGTTCTTTCTCATTGATCTTCACAATTTTTGGATTTTCTTTTGAAATAGTCACTGAATTTTCACATTTTAATATGAATATCATTAATACATTTAGTATCTAATGTATTATTGTGCTTAGCATCTACAGATGCAGAGTGAGGCAAAAAACTCTCTTGCCTCGTGAGACCAAGGATTGTGATTTGGCACACACCGCAGTCCCAATCATTACAATTAGAAGGCTAGAGGAATGTAAATAATCCGTTGCATTGCCTTTTATGGCAGTACGGTGGATGAGTGGTTAGCACGTCCGCGGCACAGTTGAGGTCATGGACTCATATGCACCTACCAGCGGAGTATGCATGTTCTCCCCATGTCTGTGTGGGTGTTCCCCGGGCATTTCGTTATTCTCCCACATTCCAAAAACATGTGTGGCAGGGTAATTGACGACTCCAAAGTGTCCCTAGGTATAATTGAGCATATGAATGGTTGTCTGTCTCTTTGTCCCCTGCTCACAGCAAAAAGATAGTTGAAAATGGGCTCCAACACCCCCGCGACCCTACTGAGGATAAGCTGTGCAGATAATGGCTGGATTGACTCTTTTAATCAAGGAGAATTACCCAGGTATGGATGCTTTCATTCAAATAGACTTCATATATAAGTTAAGGTGGGCAGCATGGCGGCGCACAGTTCTGAGGTCATGATATCGAACCCCCTGTGTGGAGTTTGCATGTTCTCCCCGTGCTTGCTTGGGTTTCCTCCCACATTCCAAAAACATGCATTTCAGGTGAATTGGCCGGTCCAAATTGTCCCTAGGTGTGAATGAGTGAGTGAGTTGTCTGTCTCTGCGTGCCCCACAACCAGTTCAGGTTGACCACTGCCCACTGCCCGAGGATAGCTGGGATGAGCTCCAGCACCCCCGCGACCCTGCTGAGGATACACGGTGCAGATAATGGATGGATGGATATAAGTTAAGATAAGACAGTAAAAGTTTTTTCTGTGCTACTGTTTATTCATTCCTTTCTTGCTCTGCCAATCAAATGATGAATAAGACGTACGTTCATTCAAATGTAAATATGACTGTGCCTCACCCAAAAACCACCTCACCGCACGTCACGGTGGTAAACAATCACTAGACGGCAACTCATTACTATTCTAATGTCGGCAACGTCATTATCGACGTCACTTGACGATATTTGACGATGTCATGGGAAAGATTCAGGAACTCAGCACAAACATTTACACGCAGAGAGAAGCAGACGATCTCACAACAACCCTTAAAACAAAAATTGAGAAGAAAATCGCCATTGTTTCTTCCTGATGTCTCTTCGCTAGTTAGCATTGCTTAGCATAACAGAAAACAAAGACCTTTGAAATCTTACCGTTTACTGCGTGTCTTCTTGGCTAAACGCAACTACAGGGTGTCGTTAAACGCCCGTTTTTTTTAAATTCAAGCGGACAAAAAATGAAAAACAACGCAAATCGCCCCGATTAGCTAGCTGTCATCGGCCGTCACATCCGGGATGGCCTGGCGGTGGCTTTTGATGACGTCACCATAGCGCACGCGCAGTACTTAAATGTCAGGAAAATTAAAAATGACCAAATCAACCTCAAAACCAAATCAAACTAAAACGTTTTCAAACTCAAATCTTTTTTTTCCTCGATGTGCAAAACTGTTAGAGACATACCCCAAGCGACTTGCAACTGTAATCGCAGCAAAAGGTGGCGCTACAAAGTATTAACTCAATGGGGCTAAACAATTTTGCACACCCACTTTTTCTTTTTTTTTACTTGTTAAAAAAGTATACAATGTCCAATAAAGTTTGTTTCGCTGGATGATTGTGTCCTACTTATTGTTTATGCATCACAAGAAATTAGTTTTATAGCTTGATGTTTGAAGTCTGAAATGTGGCAAAAGGTCACAAAGTTCAGGGGGGCCAAATAGTTTTGCAAGCCACTGTACAGTTCATGTCATGGTAAAGCGGTGCAGATAATGGATGGATGTTTGGGAGTGCTGGAGAGTGACGTTATGCTCCTCCCCGCAGGTTATTTTAGCCTCTTTGTGTTAGTGTAGCATGTAAATTGTTAAAATAAGAAGGGTCTTCAAGTATAGTCCAAACACTAGTCCAAAGCCCAAGATAAGAAAAAAAAAAAGTATTTTCGATCGCATCTAAGAAATGTACATACTTGCACACGCATCATTAACGAGCCGACAGAGGCTGCAATGACGACACGAGCCTGGAGATGGCGCCCGCGGGTAAAAGGGTTCCAAAAATAAATGTAATAGAAAAACAAGACATGTTTATTCGAAACTTTATTGTTTGACAATAATTTATTTATTCTGTTGCTTAGAACTTTGGTTAGATGACAACTGTGTACAGATAAAAATATTAGTTTCATGCGTTCACACTCATACAGGAAGCGACAAGGTGAAGAATTCCGGATTCAAGTCTTTATGATAAACAATAACCATTTAAACAGAAATTGTTTTCATGTGACGAGTCATATATATATACCAGTATATACAGCATATAGTACATGGATATGAAATACTGTATGGGCAAAAAAATGAGTGATTTTTCTTTCATTCCAGCAAGTACTTATTTTACATCATATATCTTTGTGAACAATAAAAGATAATGGTTCATTATAGTAAAATAAACCAATCAATGCAGTCCTTCAGCGTTAGGCATATATAAGGAGTATGGAAGACAAAGAGTGACATAATTCAATTCATAAAAGGAACATTCAATTAATGAAAACGACCATAAAATAGTTAATTTATGACATAAGCCTGTGTAAATAAAAAGCATCCAGCTACAAAACCGGCAATTATACTAAATATTTTTGAACAGCTAGCTATTTTTCTACAGCAGTATTACCGTACCAGTATTTCTGTATAAATAATTTTGAAGTATTTCCAAAGTAGTATTTTAGTAGTACTTCTGTAAAACTGTACCATTTCCATAGTAGTATTTTTGTCATATTTTGGTATCTTTGTCATGTTACTGTAGTTGTATTTTTGTATTAGTGTAGTATTATTTCGATTGCATTTTTTTCTTTTCAGAATGAGAGTAAAATAATACGTCTGTTTTAAGCATTTAATTTGATACTTAATTTTGTAGTTATTTTATAAACTCTTTGTGGTATTTCTTCAATATTTTTGTCATATTGCTGTCAATGTATTTTTGTTGTATTTCTGTAGCAGTATTTATGTAGTAATTTTATTGATGTTTTCTTCTTAGAAGGAAAGCAAAATAATATATTAAGTCCCTGTTTTAAGAGTACAATATTTAGTCGTTTTGTAGTCATTTTGTAGTATTTTTGTGGACACACAAAGGGACAATTAGGACACAGTTATTAGTAGTACTTTATTTACCAATACATATACACCAGTCTATAAAAATGTTTTAGGGGTATACTAGGCCAGATGAAAAATTGGCATGTGGCCTACAGGCTGTAGCTTACCCACCCCTGGGCCAGAGCATGGCAGATCAAATTTCAATTAAAATATTTTAAATAAGTTCTATTATAATTATTTTACTGAATTATTTTCTAAAGGTCATTTTTATTAAACAAATGTTTCATTAATTGAAATATAGCATTCTTGTTTTTCTATTCACCTTGGATGTTCTCTGCAAAGTCCCAACTTGAGAAAAAAAGACGAAAAAAGTAAAACTAAAAGCCATCATTTCGATGTGATCTGTAGTTTTTTTCCGAAACCATATATACACATGAACTGCAGTGGTTTTAGGGGGGGCCGACGGTGCCAATGTTGTGGTGAGAAATCCACCCCCTGCTTGAAATGACCCCCCCAATGTAAACGTTACTGCAAATTATTTTGGGGGTATGTAAAAGAACAGTAGTAGTATTTGCACCTTGTATAAAAAGCACTTTTGAACAAGTTGAAAATGTTCTTACCAATCGATAAGACACGCAACCGCGTCTATTGTGGATTAAGCAACGATTCAAAACAATATTCTTCAGAATATCTCATGTATTGAAAACTTTACCATAAAGCTTATTATGCTGAAATTTACTGTCTAATTCTCAACAGATAAAACGGGAGACGAACATTCAGCAGGTGAGGCGTCAATTTTTGTAAAAATGTTTTTTAATTGATCACTTTTATTGTGTGATTCGTTTAACTTCTGACCTTTTACTTAAATTCTTTTTATGTCACATTTTTATGTTTTAGTCTGAAGATGTTTTTATATTTCAGCGTTTCCTCGTCCTTGCACACTGGTAGAGTGTGGTTCAAAGGCTAAAAATCCTTAGGCGATCTGCCACCATTCTTATCAGTGAGGATAAGCCCCCCTCAGATCCCTTTTCTCACATCATTAGTCTGTGCTTTGCCATAATCCTATTTTATTTCTATTGCTATTTATTTGTTTTTTTATTATATTCTATCTTTTGTGTATGACTGTATTTATATGAGGTGTTTTCGGTTGTTGTGCAGGGGATGAAGGATCACATTTTATCGTCTTATTGTCCGCTAATTTGTTTTTATACAGCAATTTGAGTGGCAATTTATTGCTTTGCAAGTGAATTTGATTTGATTTCGCCAAAGTACACATTTTCAACTTGCTCAAAAGTTGTTTCTATTGCAGGTGGAAATGTTTTATGCTTTGCTGTTCTATCACATTCCCAAAAAAAGAGCTACAAAGTTGTTTTAGTGACGTTTGCTCTCTGTTGCTAGGAGGGGGCATTTCCCGGGCTGGGACATTTTCCGGCACAACACTGGGCCTCTAGACCACCTTGCCCTCCGATAAGAGTAGCCTCAGTACTGTCCGGGCACTGGCCAGCAAAGCGCCATGCAGCGCAAACTGCGCCACAAGCGCCCCAAAGCCGCGGTAGAGGCCGCCAAAGCCCTCCTTGCGACGGATGGAGTGGAAGCAATCGGCGAAGCCGTCGTACTGCGTGTTGACGGGCAGCACCAGCGGGCTGCCGCCGTTTCCTGCCGCCACGGCGATGCCGTCGGTGGCGTCGATAATGGTGCGGGTGCCCTGCAGGCTGAGGCGGTGCAGCACCGTCTCCAGCGGGTAGACCAAGGCATCCGCCACGAGCGAGCCCAGCCAGGCCGCCGCCAGCTCGGGGAAGTGGGCCTCCAGCGGGTCCGTGGGCGACTCTGCCGAGCCCTGCCGCCGTTTCTTGGCGCGCCGATGCAGCCACAAGGCGCCACTCTGCACGGCTGCGGCCACGGCGTAGCGGAGGACGGCGTGGCACACGGCGGGCAGCAGAAGACAGCTCAGAGGGAGAAGGCGGCGGCTGTGGGGGGCGCCCATGCCAAGCACACGGGCGAGACCTTCGCGCAGGCAATCCAGAAGCCCCGACGACGACTCGTCGCGTACGATCTCGCTCTGTGGGGATGATGGGAAGTTGAATCAGCCAAAACCTGTTAAGCCCAGCTCACCGCGAGGGAAAATTTGGAAACGAGCCCATTTGTTACAGAAAGCCAACTGTGAACCTGATGCATTTTTGCATTTGTTTACATCACCATTCAAAATAGCTACTATATACCGTATTTTCAAGACTATAAGTCTCTCCGCAGTATAAGTCGCACCGACCCAAAAATGCATAATTAAGAAGGAAAATCCATGTATAAGTTTTTTTAAATTATTATTATATACCACAGCCATATCCCCCTAGTGGGAGGTGGCTAGAGTCATTTCTGACTCTTTTTGGGAGATTGATTCAGAGGAGGGATCCCAGCCCCCTCACCGCCCCATTCCAACCCCTAATGCTGAACGCCAAGCAGAGAGGCAACGGGTATCAATGTTTAAGTCTTAGGTTATGACTCGGTTGAGGCTTGAACCACAACCTCCCAGTATCGGGGGGGCGCTATACCTCCAAGGCCACCGAGTTGGTATGTATAAGTAGGTCGGTTTATAAGTGCCATTTATGTGATAAAATCCAACACCAAAAACATACATGTTTTCGTGAGAGTCAGTTTAAATAAATAGAGAACACGATATTCTAATGTTATAAGTATGTGCATAATTTAACATGCTCATCAGTAATACCGTAACATATTATTTATTCAGAAAACTGAAACAAAAAACATGCTTACCAAATTTCGAGCTTCACTCCAAATCACTAAATCCAATGAAATTATCATCCCTGTGTCACTTTTACCAGAAAAACATTCCCACACTTGGGTGGTAGACGAAAAGCTGTTCACTCCTTCCACTTCTACGTCGCTGTCAAGGTTGAAATGATCACACTATTTTCACACACGGTAAAACTAACACGCGATACGACCCGGGAGGAAATATTTGTTGGCCTGGAGAGGGATGGGTGCCACCAGGCTGTATTTGCCCAAGACACACAACAGGAAATGGTGCCCCTACGACCCTAGTGGTTAAGGGATACACCCACTTCACCATAGACAAATATTAGAGAATGGAGAAAGATGTAAATAAACACAAAAAGCATGACAAGGGGAAAAAACACATTGGTGTATCTGATGATGAATCAGACTTTAAAGATGCATTTAAAAAAACATTACAAATTTCATGTATGTATCCTCTTCATTAGTTTACATTCTCAATAAATGATTTTAATTATTGCCGCATGTATTAAACAATGTCGCTTACAATGCTTGAAATGAAAAGAAAAATCAGGGGTGCGCCTTATATACAAAAATGGTAAAATGTCTAAAAGAGTTTGGAAAAATATTAAAGTATATTCCACATAACTTAATGGAAAATGTTTCCCATTTGGCTTATCAATAAAAAGAAGGTAAAAGGCATTACCTGCACGGTTTCAATGAGGCTGGAGCAGTAGAAAGGAAGTGCCACCACTGCTGTCAAACTGCCAACAGAAAGTCATGTCCAAATTAAAGCTTTAGCAAATGAGGCAGTGTGCTGTAAACTTGATATGATTTTAAACAGTCTTAGATTATTTTTTAGGTTTAGTCCAGGGTTCGTACACCCTTTTATGGACAAATTCAAGCACTTTTCAAGCACTTTCAAGGCCAATGTTTTCTGTACCTTCAAGCCATTTGGTTGCCAAAAAGGCAGAGCCAAAAAAGCCGGTTTTCTAAATAGAGCTGTCCTCTTAGGTATGACCAGTAAGGGGCAGTGGCGCTTCAAATGACAACGCCATAATAACAAGCTTCATTTTCACGCACTTTTTTCTTTATTTCTTGATTTTTCTTCTAGAGTCAGACTGCCAAGAAACATGGCAATGGCAACCATTTCTAGCCTTTTCTAGCACTTCACCCAAAATTCAAGAATTTTCCTGACTTTGAAAACAACATTCAAATTAAGAATTTTCAAGGATTTCAAGCACCTGTACGAACCCTGTTAGTTATTTAAATTACTTTAAATTACAAGTGGAATAGAAATAGTATTTTAAGACCCTGGGAAAAAAAAGTAGTCAAGTCACATTTATTTGTATAGCCCTTAATCACAAAGAGTCTCAAAGGGCTGTACAGATCAAAGACTATTGCAAACTATTATTACAGACTATTATGTCACCATCCCCTGATCTAAAACCTACATGAGGGCAAATAATACACATATTAACAACATAAAATATAGGTTATTCATATGCTATATGTTGGCCTGAAGGGGGATGGGCGCCAACAGGCTGTGCTTGCCCAAGACACACCACAGGAAAGGTGCCCCTACCACCCGTGTGGTTAAGGGACCCACACATGGGAAAAAACTGGGACTATTAAATGAACATGATTATAAGTTGTTTTTGAAAGCATAAAATCTTTTTAAATTATTTTAAAATATCATTTATAGGACGGCATATATTATTAGGCACCGCTTTAGTGGTGAAAAAATACTTCATTAAATAAAAATGATATTTAATTCAAATAGTAAAAATACATGATCTTTTTATTGTGCTTTTTTTGAAAATATTCGTAGATTGAGAAATTAGCACTTATTTTACATACCATGAGCCTCGTATTGAAGGATCTGACATAATTTCCTGTCATCTTGCTGCTACGGGTAACCCAAAAACAACTCATAAAAGGCTGGCAAAAAAATAAGATAAGAGGTAGTTCACTTCGAGTTCCCGTAGTTTGTATTCTTCTTTGTGCTTTTTAGCGATTGTCTTTGGTTGCAGGACACACTACAGCGACATCTGGTGGTCAAATAATACACACTGCCCCTTTAATGTCTTGTTATATAATTAGAGTTTGTATTTATTAGCAATATAGATGTATTATATTAATATATATTAACTAATTATGTCTCAAGGCGCAATTATTTTGCCGCTGATTTCCAAGTTTCAAATTTGATGCGGAAAATGTAAGCATAACAAAAAGCAAGACGGAATACCAGTGATTGGCAGATGATTTAAAAACAAAAGTACCTGATAAAAATAAAAGGCTTAAAAAACAAATAAGAAAACACAAACCCCTTGAGCAGGAAGTGACCGGCCAGCTGCTTGGCACTCCAGCGATGTGGAATCTCTCTATGAACAAATGCACGATGTTTAGATCACGGCCGAGGCCAGAGCCTTGCAAAAACAGTGTTACCGTGGCAACGGTGTGAACTCGCTGATGATCCCCTCAGCACCAAGAGTGACGCCGTGCACGATGAAAGTGCTGCCCATCCCTTTCCACAATGATCTCAAACCCTGAACACAAAGCATTTTGGCATTTAATTGTTTAATTTCTGAACAGAAACAGGATTGAACCAAAATCCATTAAAATACACCCAACAAAAAGATAACTTGAACTAGTTGACTAATTTTGTCATTCTTATTTTGTTTTTTACAAACTCTGATCACACATCATTCAAACCAGGAAAAATCAAAGGACATTTATCGCCACAAACTGTAAAAAAAAGAATACATTTTATTCATTCCAAAAATATTTCATATAAATTTATAAATGTGATTTGAATCATATATAAGATTATTTAGAAAATGGGATATAAAATAGATTTAGGGCTATTCCAACCTTTAAAGGGACACTGTGTAATATGTGATCACTAGGATGTCGCGGTGTATGATGATGTAGAGCGCAGGTCTCCAACCTTTGTCCAAGTTGATAGCTACTTTTTGTTATTAACTAATTACTTAGAGCACCTAGTTTGTGATGAATTTTCAAAATAGAAAATTAGCGAGATGGTTTGCTAAATAGCTCAAAAAGAAGCTTGATAATTAGCTAGAATGGTAAAAAACTGGGTAAAAAACTATATGAGCTAGGTAGCTTTTTACTCTTAGCTCTCTAAATAGCTGAGTAAAAACCTTAAAAAAACAGCTAGCTTGCTAAAAGATTTAGCTTGATAACTAGCAAAAAATACATGTAAGCTAGATAGCATGCAAAAAAATGTAAAAAGCTAGCTGGATAACTAAAAGGTAGAAAAGTAGTTAGGTACAAAGCTAAAAAGGTAGCCAGATAGCTAGCTAAAAGAGTAAAAAGCCAACTAAATAGCCAGATAAAAAGATGAAAAGTAAATAGATGGCTAGAAAGGAGGCCAATATTTAGCTTGATAATTAGAAAAAAAAGGTAGCTAGATAGCATGCAAAATTGTAAAATTTGGCTAGTTAGATAGCTAGCCACAAAGCTTAAACAGAAGCAAGATCGCTAACTAAAAAAAAAAACCAACACATTTTTAAAACCCATCAATTGGAATTACTTTGTAAAATATCTCAATACAAAGAAAAATAAACATATTCAATACATGAATAGAATCTCCATTCTCTGAATTATTTGCTTAAAAATAATTATCAATAGATTGGCGCCTTGCATGGCTGCACGGCCGCTATTGGTGTGTGAGTGTGTGTGAATGGGTAATTGTGAAGCACATTGTAAAGTGCTTTGGGAAGTCTTCATTTTATATATATATATATATATAAATGCTATATAAAATGCAGATCATTTCATTTCATATGTTTGTCCGTGAAGTCCATGAAATGGAATTTATATGTTTGAATATCTAAAATAACAACTTTTCATTCTGTCATTACATTGTTACCATGCTATCACTAGGTTAATTATAATAAATAGGGTTGAATAGACTCAGAAAATCACAATGACCAAGCACTAGAGAGCTAAATCCGGGCACCATGTTAATGACTCCTGATGTAGTGCAACTAAAAATGAGTGCTAAAAGAAACCGGGATTGGAATTCTATTATCTGAAGACCTTCCACCCAGTTTATACTTGCAAGTTCAAAATCCATTGATGTCTTCTCTCTTTATTCTGACCGTCTGCTGAAGTTCTAAAGTTTAAACTAAACAGTATAGAATAAGATCTCAATTCTGAAACAAAATGTTTGCACTGTGTTCATACCTCAACCAATTGTACCCCTAAAATCACACACCCCAAAATCTTACAAGAATCTAATTTCGTTCTTGGAAATCGACTATGTCAGCCAAATTTGGGTTGGATCTACTGGTGACCCACCTGAGCTTTGCTGATGGAATACATGACAGCGAGGGCGGTGAACGGTGTCAGGTGGTCGCAGTGTGCATGGTAGTTGACCTGTGAGGAAAACACAAAAGGTTAAAGGATGGTGGGCGCAAGTCACCACACGGAAGACGAGGGGTCCATGCCCACCTGACACTGGCGGCGGAAGACCACGCATGGATGAGTTAGAACGTTCTCTGCAAAAAGACTGCACGGACATTGCACATGTTAAAAGACAGCCATTGCACTGACAACTAGGGCTGCAAAAATCATATCCACAAAAAAAAATATCGATGGTAATACATTCAATTGTCGACAACTATTGTCACTGGACATGTTTTTCCAACGGAGTGAGGCATCTTACACGATTAGTCACTCTTTGGCAATAATGTCTCTGTCAGAAACAGAGAAATGACGGCTTCGACATCAAGTACAACTGCCAAAATTTCCAAAGTTTGGGAGTATTTTAGCCTGGATACGGCGAATAAAAAGACGACTTGCAAAGCAAACCTTGCGTAAAATGGCAGTTTCTCTGTGATGCACTAACATTTAAAGAGAACAGATGGACAGTCAAACGAAACCGAGTCTGACTCGGCTCGGTAAGATTCAAGTCACGATCAGTAAAGTACGGGTTTGATGACATGGATTGTACATTTTATACGCATATATTTTGCTAGAAAACAGAGCTGGAGCATGATGCCAGGCTGTGCCTGACAAACATTTGAAATTAAATGCAAGAAGCTAGAAGAACAAATGTCGCTTCTTAAAACGTTATAGTGTGATATAGCTGCAAATAAGTATTTGAACACCTGACAAAATGAATGTTAATATTTGGTACAGTAGCCGTTGTTTGATATTACAGAGATCAAACGTTTCCTGTAGTTTTTCAAATGTTTGCACACACTGCAGGAGGTATCTTGGCCCACTCCCTCACACAGATCTGTCGCTGTGAAACACAGAGTCTGAGCTCCCTCCAAGATTTTAGATTGGGTTCAGGTCTGGAGACTGGTTGGGACATACTAGAACCTTGATCTGCTTCTTACAGAGCCACTCCTTGGTTTTCCTGGCTGTGTGCTCAGAGTCGTTGTCATGTTGGAAGACCTAGCCACGACCCATTTTCAATGCTCTGACCGAGGGAAGGAGGTTGTTCCCCAAAATCTCACAATACACGGCCCCAGTCATCCTCTCTTTAATGCAGTGCACTCGTCCTGTCCCATGTGCAGAAAAATACCCCCAAAGCATGATGCTACCACCCCCATGCTTCAGAGTAGGGATGGTGTTCTTCGGATTGTACTCTTCATTCTCTGTATCATCCAAATGGTCAAATGCATATTTAAGACAAGCCTTGACATGTACTGGTTTAAGCAGGGGAACCGTTCGGTCTATGCATGATTTGAAATCATGATGTCTTAGTGTATTGCCTACAGTAACCTAGGAAACGGTGGTCCCAGCTCTTTTCAGGTCATTGACCAACTCCTGTCGTGTAGTTCCAGGCCGATTCCTCACCTTTCTTAGAGTCATTGAGACCCCCGAGGTGATATCTTGCACGGTGCTCCATTCCGATTGAGATTGACCGTCATGTTTAGCTTCTTCCATTTTCTAATGATTGCTCAAACAGTAGACCCTTTTTCACCAAGCTGATGGCAATTGCTTAGTAGCCCTTTCCTTTCTTTGGACAGCTTTTTGGTCTTCCCCATGTTACAAGTTAGAGTCTTACTGACTGTATGGAGTGGACAAGTGACTTTATGCAGCTAATGAACTCAAACCGCTGCATCTGATTCAGGATGATACATGGAGTGCAGGTGGACTTAATGGGCGGACTAACAGGTCTTTCAGGGTCAGAATTCTAGATTATACAGCTGTTCAAATACTTATTTGCAGGTGTCTCACACAAATAAATTATTATAAAATCATGCATCGTGATTTCTGGATTTTTCTTTTTAGTTCATCTGTCTCACAGTAGACCCCTCCATGATTTCGATTTGGGAGAAATAGCAAAATAGAAGGGGGTTCAAATATTTAATTTCTTCACTGTATATACTGGACTGTCTCAGAAAATTAGAATATTGTGATAAAGTTCTTTATTTTCTGTAATGCAATTAAAAAAACAAAAATGTCATACATTCTGTATTCATTACACATCAACTGAACTATTTCAAGCCTTTTATTATTTTAATATTGCTGAATTTGGCCTACAGCTTAAGAAAACTCAAAAATCCTATCTCAAAATATTAGAATATCATGAAAAAGTATACAAGTAGGCTATTCAACTAATCACCTGAATCATCTAATTAACTCGAAACACCTTGCGAGGTTTCCTGGGCCTTAAAAACACTCAGCTTGGTTCAGTAAACTAAATCACAAGTATGGGGAAGACTGCTGATCTGACTGCTGTCCAGAGGACCATCATTGATACCCTCCATCAGGAGGGTAAGACACAAAAAGAAATTTCTCAAAGAGCAGGCTGTTCACAGAGTGCAGTTTCAAAGCATATCCACAAAAAGTCTGTTGGAAGGGAAAAATGTGGCCGGAAACGCTGCACAACCAAGAGATATGACCGCAGCCTCAACAAAATTGTGAAGAAGAGCCGCTTCCAGAATTTGGGGGAGCTTCAAAGACAGTGGGCTGAAGCTGGAGTCCAGGTATCAAAAGCCACAGTTCACAGACGTGTCCGGGAAATGGGCTACAATAGCCGTATTCCCATGGTCAAGCCACTTCTGAACTCAAGACAACGGAAGAAGCGTCTGACTTGGGCTATGGAGAAGAAGCACTGGACAGTTGCAGAGTGGTCCAAAGTCCTCTTTTCAGACGAAAGCAAGTTTTGCATTTCATTTGGAAGTCAAGGCGCCAGAGTCTGGAGAAAGGCTGGAGAAGAGCAAAATCCAAGTTGCTTGAAATCCAGTGTGAAGTTCCCACAGTCAGCAATGGTTTGGGGAGCCATGTCAGCTGCTGGTGTTGGTCCACTGTGTTTCATCAAGTCCAGAGTAAATGCAACTGTGTACCAAGAGATTTTAGAGCACTACATGCTTCCATCTGCTGAAAAGCTCTATAGAGATGAGGATTTCATTTTCCAGCATGATCTGGCACCTGCCCACAGTGCCAAAACCACCAGTAACTGGTGCACTGACCATGGCATCACTGTCCTTGATTGGCCTGCTAATTCCCCTGACCTGAACCCCATCGAGAATTTGTGGGGTATAGTTAAGAAGAAGATGAAAGACACCAGACCTGCAAATGCAAATGAGCTGAAGGCCGCTATCGAAGCATCCTGGGCATCAATAACACCTCAGCAATGCCACAGGCTGATTGCCTCCATGCCACGCCGGATTGATGCAGTAATCCGTGCAAAAGGATTCCCAACCAAGTACTGAGTGCATCAATGGACATTTTCAAATGTTTGATTTAGTTTTGCTGTTATAAAATTATTTTTTTACTTGGTCTGAGGAAGTATTCTAATATTTTGAGATAGGATTTTTGAGTTTTCTTAAGCTGTAGGCCAAATTCAGCAATATTAAAATAATAAAAGGCTTGAAATAGTTCAGTTGATGTGTAATGAATCCAGAATGTATGACATTTTTGTTTTTTTAATTGCATTACAGAAAATAAAGAACTTTATCACAATATACTAATTTTCTGAGACAGTCCTGTATATTTGTTTACGAATCAGCGGAATGTTCAACAAAAGATGTATTTTTCACTGTTTCTTGTCTGCCACATAATTGAATCAACTTTGTACAAAAGAAAAAAATGATCAGATGTTAGTTTCAATAGTCGGTGACTAGTCAACTATTAAAACGGTGGTTAGTTGCAGCCCCACTGGCAATATGACATAACAGTATCCTCACCTGACCAGTCCGATCCCAAATCCCGTGAGGCGGTTCAGCTGCTCTGAAACCACAACAAAAATCGCACATAAAATAAGATTAACGGTCAAAATAGGCAACATGATAATCTAGGTCAAAGGTGTCTAACTCGTTTTGGCTCGGGCCACATGGTAGAAGGAAAACATTCTTTCGTAAATCGAAGAAATAATGAGTGTACCTTATCTGGAGGGTTGGGGGTCTTTTGGAGGCTCAAAATGAAATTGTGTTTGAGATATAGGGCTTGATTAAAAAACGATTATTGAGGAGTTTATTCCCTTCACTAAGATTGAATCCCTTGTGGGGTTCATCAACTTTTCATTCTTAAAAAAATAAACGCAATTCATCAATTGAATTCATTCCCACTACAGTTTATTTATTTCAGATTTGAAAGTGACATACAAACACTCATTTTCTTTCTTCTTTCACTCTCTTTGTTCCTCTTTGTCTCTTTCTGTGTCTTCTTACCTTCTTTTGCTCTCTTCCTTTTTTCTGTTTTCTCTCTCTCTCTTGCTTGCTTTCTCCTTTTGTCTTTCTCCCCTTCTATCTCTGCTCCTTCTCTTTTCTCTCCTTCTTTCTCTCCGTGTATCATTGGATTTCATTCTTTATCTTCCTTTCCCCCTCTTTCACTATTTCTCTTTTTATCTCTTGTTTCTAACGCTCTCTCCCTTTTTTCTGTCTCTGCGTCTTTACCTTCTTTTGCTCTCTTCCTTTTCTCTTTTTCTCTCTTGCTTTCTCCTTCTCCCCTTCTCTTTCCTCTCTCTCCATTTCTCTTTGGATTTTGATCTTTCTCTTTCTTTCCCCTTCTCACTATTCCTCTTTTGTTCCTCACACTCTGTCTCTTTCTTTGTTCCACCCTCTCTTTCTCTTATTTCCTTCTCTCCAACTACTATTCCGGCCCCAGAGAGAATGTTTGTTCTACCATGTGTCCCCCGAGTTAAAATGAGTTTGACACCCCTGCTTTAAAGTGTCCGTAACTTCAAAATATTAAACTTGCTGACGCCATCTTCTGGCTGAAATCATAATTGTAGCCTCTTTAAGCTGCTTTATGGCACTCCCACACACATCTATCTAGAATGCGCTCAAATAAACTTCATTTTTCATCTTTTGGGGGTTTTGGGTCAGCATTTGGACTGTATTTGAAGCAGTCCTTTTCTTACTTTTACCATTTTCATCCTAGAATAAAATAAAACCGCGACCTTGTGTATGAAATCACTCTCTTCCCCTCATGCCCACGCCCCCTTGCCTCCACCGTATTGCGCTGCGTGGACAGAAACCTGATTATAAAACTAAGACATAAACAGATGGGCGCGGTGAGAAAAAAAATAAAGGCTATTAGAACTCAGTTGAGCTTTCTCAACACATAAGAGAAAACGTTTCATTTGAAACTTTTTTAGAACACCGAAAACTACGCACCCCACCTTTAAGATAACGAGAGGGTGGTTCCTTAATGTTCTTTGATGGGTGCTTTGTGAGTGGCACCTGGCCATTCAAAGGACACAATTAAAAACTGCAAGTCATTGACGTGAGGCAGCTCGTGTTTCTCTCAGCATTGTCTCGAAGGCCACATAAAATGATGTGTAGGGTTTGACACATGTGATATTAACTTTAAAAAAATAAGACAAAACATGAATTTAACAGTATTCCTATTCAAACAATTTGACGGACGGCGTGCCTCAAAAAATGGTAGACAATAATAGCTACGATATAATTACACTAGTAATGTAAAGTAACTAAGTATTTATGCAGTTGGTCTGAAGGTAAACTAAGCTAATGGAAGCTAAGCTAAAATAAGCTCCTCACCGGGCGGAGGCGGGCCGCCAGCCTGCACCGCAGACGGCGCGTTCCAGTCTCGCTCCCCGGCGAATCCTCCGGACATCCCCGACGGCTCATCGTAGAGCGGCGTCCGCTCTCCAGTGTGCAGGTTGCGGCTCCCGGGGATGTCCGGAGGCGTGGTAACCCAGTGGAGGTGTTGAGGAGGCTCGGCGCTTCGGAGCGAATAAGCCGCCGAGTAGTTAGGCTCGTCCCGGTTGCCGCGGTACGTGAGCCCGTCAAAACTGTCCGGTCGTCTGGACGCCATGAGAAGGACCGACAGAAGGACCGAGAACAACCGCGGCGGGACGAAAATCGTCAGTCCGCCAACATTGATGGACGACCCTGAAGAGACGGGAACTGTCACTTGACAGTGCAGCGACCCGGATGTTAAAGATGAACGGCCATGAGATGTTTTTCTGATGGCTTTCAAATTGTCTAGCGCCTCCTAAAGGCTTGGTGCTTCAAACCAGTGGTGCCTCCAGTTTTTTTTTCATTTGGGGGCAATGTTCCCTGTAATTTTCCACGGGTCTGAGCGTTCACACAAAGTCGGTGAGCAACGCTTGAGACAACAGTGAGCAACCATAATCCCAAGTGTGGCAAAATAATTAATTATCAAACATGTCCAAAACTTGACATCAAGTTACATTTTACTGAGTTTCCGGCATTGCAAAATCATTTTTCTCTTTTGAATGAATTGACTCATGTACTATTGCAAACGTCGTTTGTTCTTACAATTCTTTCACAAGATATCCATTTCTTTTTATTTCCTGATATGTTTTGTCGTATAATATTAACATTTTTGAGGGCTTATTTAGTCAGTTGTAAGATACAGAACTGTACTTAATCACATTTTTAGTGGAAGTACAATGTTGGCAACAAGATTCACTTGATAAAATTGGAACTTATTTGAATGCAACACGAACTTTTTCTTCTTTTTTCCGTGTTTTTTTCCTCTACTCTTTTTTTAAAAATCCTTTAAAAAAATCTCATTGTGTTTATTTTTTTCCGAGCTGTTACTTTTTTCTTTTTGTTCTTTATTTACTTTTTTCCTACATTTCTTTCTTTTTTTTCAGTTTCTTTTCTAAAAATTTTCCTTCTTTTTTTCTCTTCCTTTTGTTTCTTTTTTTTCCTAAGGTTTTCACTACTTTTTCATTTTGGTATTTTTTTCTTTTTATTCTATTCCCCCCTTCCTTTAAGTCATTTTGTTCATAATGTTACATAACATTTGGTCATTTTGGGATTAAAGAAGCAAAAACAACCTGAAGAGCCGTTTAAGACCAGAAAGAGCCTGTTCCTTTTAGACAAACTCTGCTAACTTTACTCAACTTCGTTCTACTTCGACTCGACTTCAAAATAAAGCATTTAGGACACAACGTCAGGGGAACCCGTGTATTTTTACCTTCATGCACTGTAACTTTGACTTAAGTCACTTCTTAATTAGTAATTTTGAGCCCTCATTTTTGTGCGCTGGCTAGATTTTCTTGTGCGCTGAGAATGTGCGGGCAGTGTGCAATTGCGCACACGCGCAGCTTAGAGGGAACACTGTTTGGGGGCACTTGACATCTTGGGGTGACACACCGAAACCAAGAGTCATAATTTTAGGTTATTGAAGTAAGAAGGTCAAGGTAAAACTGTCAGAAAGACACGCCAGGTAGGGGGATTACTGAAAAGCAGGGTTGTTTAGGGTTACTTTAACTTGATTACTTTCAATTACTTTTGGATTACTCCAATACCAAATATGCTAATAAAAGACAAAAGAAACTAAATATGAATAAAATTACTAAATTTTGTGCAGGCTTGGGGAGTAACAGAATACATGAAACGGCAAAAATGATGTTAGCAAGCTGTTTGGATTTATTTTCATTTTGTTTCTGTCGCATTTTTGTTAATTTTGCCGGAGATCAAAGAGATCAAAGCCAGGAGAGAAAGCTTACCATGTGTTGTGAGTCATCATTTTATTCATATTTAGTTTATTTTGTCTTGTTTTAGCATATTTGGTATTGGAGTAATCCAAAAGTAATTGAAAGTAATCAAGTTAAAGTAACCCTACCCAACCCTGCTGAAAAGGTGAGTAGCAACATCTTTCCAGGCTGTGCATTTGGGATGAAATGCATATCTGATGCTAAACCAATCTAACGATATATTGGCAAGCAGGGTGGCCAGTGGGGTGGCCAAATAATTTACAAGGGGAACCGTGGCCACCCCTGGTGGCGGCACTGCTTCAAACCTCATTTGATGCCTACGCTGGGGCAAAGCCCCCTCAAATCACATTTTAAGAAGTGGATAATCCGCCAAAAAAGCGAAAATAAATGATTTGCCTCCATTCGTCCCCCACCCCTCAAAGTCAATTCATGTTCATTTGTATAGCCTTAATCACAAATAGTCTCAAAGGGCTACTATTGCAGACCACAGACTATTATTACCCCATCCCCTGATCTAAAACCTACATGAGGGCAAGGAAAAAACTCAAAAACCTTAACATGAGGGAAATAAGGAAACCTTGAGAAGGGACGGCTCATGAGGTAATCCCCCTTCCAGGATGACCAGACTGCAATGGATGTTGCATTAACAAACAATAACATTAAAAATAAATCTAAAATAATTAAATTATAAAATCAAATCAAAAGGATGACCAGGTTGCAGTGGCTAATGAAACAATGAAGAAACAAGGCATTTTCTAGTGAACAACCTCCCAAACCCAAAATAAAAAACGGAAAAATGTTATGAGTTATAGTAACCTATATCCGCTCTGAATGTTGTGTTCTATAGTTTCATAACTTTGAGAACATGTTTGGCATGTATTTAGAGAGAATAGTGAGGTGGAGGAATTAAATAGTTTTGAGTTATTAGCAAAATAAAGAAAAAGGTTATAAAATGTTATGCTTTAATCTACTAGCTGTGGTTTTGTACAAATTAGTTAGAGAACATGCGATTCTCTGTGATTTCTTTTCAAAAAAGTCATACTACTCTATTTCATAAACACTGATTACAGTATAGTGAGAAGTCTTTCCTTTAAGTTGAAATTCATTCAACAACTCGGCTATCCAGTTTAGATGAATACTATGTTGTTGGTTGTTAATAATTGGATGAAAGATATTTTATTTTACTTTAAGGTTTTCATGTGTATATATTAAGGTTAAAGTCAAGCTACCGCAGCCTCCCCGTGTGGAGTTTGCATGTTCTCCCCATGCTTACGTGTGTTTAAATTGGGCACTCTGCTTTCCTCCCACATCCCAAAAACTTTTATGTGAAGTTAATTGCCCATTACAATTTGTCCCTAGGTGTAAATGAGCGAGTGAGTTGTCTGTCTCTGTGTGCGCTGCGACTGGCTGGCAACCAGTTCAGGGTGTCCCCTGCACTGCTTATCCTCAGTAGGGTCACGAGGGTGCTGGAGCTCATCCCAGCTGTCCTCGGGTAGTGTGGGAGGAAACCAGAATGCCCGGAGGAAACCCACGCAAGCACGTGGAGAATATGCAAACTCCACACAGAGAGGCTGCGGTAATTGGACTTGAACCCTGAACCTCCGCACCGTGGAGCTGCGCACTAACCACCCATCTGCCGTGCTGCCCCGATTCAGTGTTATTCAACCTTTGTTAAGCCAAGGCACACATACCAACATTTTGACATTAAAAGTTGTAGATTTTATCTCGCAATCTATTTTTACACGCAGAACATAATCCGTCTCCAGAATACTAAAAGAGATGTTTGTTTAAAACCGGAAGTCGTAAAGTTTTACCAAAACTGAAATCTAATGCGATCGCTGGTGCAGTTTATTCACGCACAAAACTTAGTCTCGCTTCAAAGACAGTCATGAAAGTCTCCCACTTTTTCGACGTTTGGAAGTCAAAATGGGTGAACTACATGAATCGTGTAGATCCGATGAGAAAACCTTTTGAGGGGGGAGGGGGAAGCTGCGTCAAACAACTACCTGCTGTTTTCAATGTGTCCACTGGATGTCACAGTAGCTAAGTGCCGCTCCCAAAGCTGTATTTGTTGACTACTATTCAGCAACCAAAGTGTCCAATGCAACAATGTTCAATTTCTATTAGCTTTAAGTAGTACCATTTTTTTTTTGCTATGCGCGAGACCCAAATTCGATCCCCAGCCAAGCATGTAGTATTTTTGACGCAGAAGATTTGATCTCTTTTTCTGTTAACCAATAATAATTCCATAAAAGAACCAAACCTCATGAATGTTTTTTATGAAAAAGAAATATCTGTTCCAATCACTCCATCAGAGAAAAATGGAAGTTGTAGAAATAACTGGAAACTCATGTGAAGAACATAACCCATGACATTATGTTCTTCACAAGTGTATGTAAATTATTGACCACAACTGTAGGTCATTCATAAGCGATAGAGAAGTGTGTTTTAAGCCTAGCCTATTCCACTGCGGTTGAAGATCGAATCTCAGAGGGCAGAGCATTCCACAGTACCCAAATAGAGAACGCTCTCAAACCTCAGGATTTCTTCTTGGCTCTTGGGATCATAAAACCAATGTTTTTTTGACATATTTTTGGCCTCTTTTTACAAAACCTTGTGAATCATAGGAGAATTTGTATGCATGTGTGCGTTAGTACATTTTCGTGACTAATGATGCTGACATTTGACACCAGGCAAAATCAGCAACTAAAAAGGAAAATACTTATAGTATGGCTACATCTTGCAAAACAGGAAAGTGTCTGGAGTAGTGGAGCGAATACAAAGCCGTAATCAAGTCATTAAGATGACAAGCGTGAAAAGTACGTTGCAGTTTTTCTAAGAATGTTTGACATATATTATGGCCTTTTGGAACAATGAGACTCAGGGTTGACATTTAAAGTTAAAGCTTTTCTTTTTACACTATTTAAAAAAAAAAATAATACATTTTTTGGGGGCAAAATAAATTTTTTTGAACATGACTCGTACACACTTTCATAAATTAAAGGGACACTGTATAATATTTGACCATTAAATGTCACTGTATTGTGCAGTGCTACAAAGCACAAGTGATAATAGAAACTACAGAGACTCAGTGACCAAAACGCACCATTTTCCTTTTCACTTTTATGCTTAGCCAATTTGAGGTTTTTGGGTACTCGTTGCAGCAAGATGGTTTTACAAATATGCCATCTCTCTTTGGGTGAGGCTTATGTTATGCAAGATAAATGCTAATTTTTTGAAGGAAACTAAGACGAGGAGGAAGTTGACGACTTATTTCATTGGCAGTTAAGAAAAATTGATCATAATGTGTCAATAAGTGATGCTGATCCACAAAACACAGCAACCTCTCAGGAAAAAGTACATTTCCCCCCCGATTTTGCAAAATTAAAAACACTATTTATAGCAGTATATGCCATTTCTTTAAAACTTATCTTGATATCCGAAACAATTTCTGTATCATTTTACTAGGAAAAAGTAGATGAAATTTGACTAAATTGTGGAAATTTGGAGGCCTGCCTCATGTGCGATCCCTTCTCAAGGTTCATTTATTTTCCTCATGCTAAGGTTTTGAGTTTTTCCTTGCCCTCTTGTAGGTTTTAGATCAGGGGAGGGAGTAATAATGGTCTTTTGTCTGTAATAGTCTGCACAGACTTTTGAGACTTTTTTGATTAAGGGCTATACGAATAAACAGTACTTGATTTGATCTAATAATATTGAAAAAAAAAAAGCGTGTTTATATGATAGTTTATGTATTTTTTCTTATTATTAAAATCAAAATAATTTTTCTTTAATAATGAAGTTTTTAACCACTAGGAAGCACGAAATATACACAGTCCCTTCAAGAAAAAGCCATTGTAATACACAACAATATTTCAAATGGTTGACGATTATTGTCAACTCCACACCATTTTTCCTGCCCAGCCTTTCAAATGGTTTTTGCTATATAGGCTTACCCGTAGCAGCAAGATGGCGTAGCACAAAGATGGTGGACAATCGTGTCAACCACCTGCAGCTGAGCCTCATGTTATGCAATATAAATACAAATTTTTCAACCTACGAGTACAGGTATTTAAAAACGATGCATTTTTGTATTTGTACTTATTATTCATATAAAGCTTTTTTAATACATTCTTAGGAGGCATGAAATGCTACACGATGTCCTTTAATAGCCCCAGTGTGTAATGTTCGACCACTAGATGGCAATGTGTTTTCTGTTGCCAGCGAGGGCCAGCGCCAGATTACAGTGTGTCTGCAGGATTCCGGACAAACATGGTGGCGACCTGCGTGTGGATTCCACTGTGTGAAAGAAATACAAAATTTCACCACCTATGAGCCACTAAATATTGCACACAGGAAAGAGATAATCTCAGAGCATTTCGAGATTTTAACACATTTCGAATCATTTCATAGATTTGAGTGACCTCAATGAATAACAATCAGACAGGTCGTTGACACTTTCAAACTTTATTTGTTTGAGAGATTCCCGCATTCGGACCTTTTCACGACACCCATCGGATTGGTCCCTTCGCGCTACAGCAACAAGACAATATGTCAATGTAAACGAGACGCTTTGTTAGCCGTGTTAAGGCAGCATGTGTCTTTAAGGCCCGTTAACTTTTTCGTGACCTCCTTTTCAAAAGTAAACGATTTGGTTTCACATCTCTCCATTACATACACCGAAAATTAAAAGTCAGTCTGATAGTGAGGAAAATGCGAAACAAATACATCAAATTTGTAGCCGTCATTTGCAATGCTAACGTTGACACCAACAGTAGCAAGTTAGCATTAGCATCTGACGTTATGGCATTAGAGATCAAACTAAAAAGTACAATTAAACTCCGACAATCAACTACTAAAATGATGACACAAGAGTGTACACTTCTGATAAAGTTCGTGAATTAGCCGCTAACTAGGGCGTGCAAATTAAGCTACAAACTACGATTAAGATCATGTTGGTTCAACCTCATTGTCATTCTTCCCGAGGTTTGCATGGTAACCGTCTTACAGCAGAGTTTGTTCACATATCAACTAGCTCAGGGATGTCAAACTCAATTTGGCTCTGGGGCCAGATCCAGACTTTCAGTTTTAAGGCGGGCCGGATGAGTAAGAAAATGTAAACTTACAATATTTAGCTTCATGTAGTTTTTCAGTCTCATGGCTTATCATTTAACCTATTTTAGGAGCCTTTCCTTCATATTATGTACATGAATGACAACTGATTTTTTTCATAGGCATAACAAACCTATTCACATACAATAAGAAAAATATGATTTTCATGTTTGACATTGAATGCGTCGTGGTTTATTCCAACAGTTGAGTGAATGCAGTTTTTCACCTGAATCAACTCACCACGCTATGTAAACTCAAGTAGGAGCTAGGGCCACATGATTTCGGAAAAAAACAAATAGCGATTTCTCGGAAAGGAATGAAATTTTGATGCGATTTTCAAAGAAAACTGAATTCTCTGTATTAGTTTTGATTTTGTGAGTACTTAATCATAGTCACATGCTTTCACCTTGAGAAAAAAAGCGTCCTTTTCTAGAAGCTTTATTAGTGTTGCTGTCTGCCCACACACTGTCCACGTGCTGCTTGCAATCATTGCCTCGTGCCGTTAATACTTGCCTCTGATTGGCCAGGACTGATAAAACCTAAATTGTGACAAATCTGATTGGCCAAACACTCATCAACAAAAATGAAACTATAAGTCACAATCATATTGCATATATTGACTAGATTTCAGTTAATCGTCCAGCCCTAGTGGGAGCTATGAAAATAATGTAATCGTTGCCTTATTTGTCGTACTGGTTTGAAATGAATAAAAAAGAAATTCAACTTAAAAAGTTTTAGCAGAGCGTGGGCATTAAAATTAGACTACATCAGATCAAACTACTAGGCTGGGCCTACAAAAGCTGAGGGTGTATCCTTTACTGTCCTCTAGTGGCCAGGGGGAGCATTCTGTTTGTATTTATTTAAAAAAAAAATAAGAACCTTTGATAGAAATGATATAAAGACTTTTTTTTGGCATACTCAGAAATTTATGTCGGGCCGGATTAAATCATCCAACGGCCGGGTCTGGCCTGCGGCCCGTGTGTTTGACATACCTGCACTAGCTGAACAAACCGACGACAAAGAACGCTACCGACGGGTAGCGCTAATGACAGTGTTCCGTGATGTCCACCACGACTGCCTTGCGCCAGCTAAACAGGAAGTAGCCAGCACCAGCGCCAGCAGCTACCGCTATGCACAAGTATGCGTTATACGTCATGAAGACCAACATCAGGAGGTAGCTGACAACCACTTGGATGATATGCAGAATCGTTTGCAGGAAGTGGGAAGAGCTTAGCATCCTTTGCCTGACAACACAAAAAGACAGCAGTTGTATTAGCATGTAAGCACATGTACAGTCATATGTAAGATCGGGCCTAAAAAAATCCAGCCCAACCCGACCCACGGCTGCTAGTATTTAAGTCCAAATCAGTCCGAACCTGAACAATTAACTTGATTTGAAGGACCAAGCCCGAGGAAAACACGAATTTTCATATTTTATTTGTGAGGACTTGGGAGGAGGAGGGGTGACTTTGTCCGAGCGAGCGGACAACCATGTGGACACAGGCTGAGCAAGAGCGGGACAAAAACTATTGCGCAGATTCTCAACAAAGATAAAAAAAAACAAAGAACAATGACGGGTGAATTAGTTTGAAAGAGAGAAGCTTGGCCCGAATGTAATGATAGACATTTTAGGCCTGAAATGACCCGAGTTTCAGGCCGGGCTTGAGCCTAAGAGCTTACCCCTAGTTATAGCCCAAGCTTGACCAATTAACTTGATTTGAAGGACCGAGCCCGAAGGCAACCCGAATTTTAATATTTTGTTTGTGAGGAGGGGTGACTTTGGCCGAGCGAGCGGACAACCATGTGGACGCGAGTTGTGCAAGAGGGGGACAAAATCCATTGCACAGATTCTCACAAAGAAAAAAAACAAAGAACAATGACGGGTGAATTAGTTAGCAAGAGAGAAACCCGGCTCCGAACGTAATGATTGACATTTTAGGCCCGAAATGACCTGAGTATCGCGCCGGGCTCCAGCCTAAGATCTTACCTATAGTTATAAGTGTTGCCCTGTGAAGACAAATCCTGCCATATGAAGAAATAAATGTATATATGAAGAAATACCTCAAAATGTATGCCATAGAAAAAAATGAACACATGAATAAATCACATTATTTCTGAATACATGACATAACTGCATTGTCTTTATTGTTATCGATAACCATGTAGTAAACATTGTATGCAACGGGATTAGACCTATTTAAATAACACAAATATTTATGCATTTGGACCTTTATCTATTTTGTTATGTATTTTGTAGCAACAAAATGTTATTCAAATGAGACAGTGTGTCAAACTGGCTTAGCTTTTCACATGTCTCTCATCACTAATGAACCAGAAGTTTCTCAGCCAGTTTGCCCGCTCCCTAATGTGAATAACATATTGTTGTAACAACATACACAACAAAGTAAATGACAAAATAAATAAATGACCAACGGAAAAAAAAAAGCATTAATTGCCTTAGTCATGTATTTGAGTATTACGTGATTTATGTGTTCATTTATTTACAGTTGCACCTCTACTTAAGAATATTTCTACATACCAAAGTTTCAGGTTACGAGGTACCTGAACATGAAATATTGCCTCGAGTCACAAAGGCATTTTCAGCAAACAAAGTCATAAATACAGTACTGTTCGCCCTGATATTAGCCGCTCCAAGATATTCTCGAACGCAAACAAACTGGCTGCGTGTATTCCGTATGCTCTTTGTGTCATCGTCACAGTTAAGAGTTCAGGAACGAGGAGGAGGAAGAGTCGCGGTAAATGGCGGGGAGGAAGACGCAACCAATCAAGCCTAGATTATAACCATTTTAGCAAAATTCCAAAAAGTCTCAGAATTTGTGGAGAGGGATCACACGGAAAAAGTGTAGAAGTCGGGTTATCATTCATTATATCCTCTATCTCGCGCATTTCCGACGTCATTGGATCAGTTTTTCAAGAAACGTCAGGCAGAAATGTTAATTAAGATTTTTATTATTTTCATTGTTCTTTGTTTTTTTTACATTTTGTGCCTCTTGTCTTATGTTTATTGCGCAGTAATCAAATTTTAACATGTATTTGTTTCATGTTCTGATGCTCTTTTATAATTCATTAAAACATATACTGTACTTTTGCGGGGCTTGGAACGGATTAGTGTATTTACATTCAAAATGTATCTCGAAATACGAAGTAGAGGTTCCACTGTATATGGCATACTTTTGTAAGTATTAATCCATCTATACTTTTATTTCTACATATAGCAGGATTGGTCATCTATACTGCTCGTGAAATATAAAAAGAGATTGAATTGAATGTGCTAGGAATACAAATTGTAAGGGAAATTACGGTCGAAGTGTGCCTTCACACTATATTATACACCCAATATATAGTTCATACGTTTATATATCTGTATAGGTTTATATATCTTTGTATATTTCTGTATTGTACTCGAAACCAGTTAAGCTTTCAAGTTGTTCTCAGGAGCAAGCACCTTCAAGGTCAGGACAGTAAGGCTCCCAAGCCAAAAAGCTACAATTCAGACACTCACTGTTAGACTCCTATCTGTTATCAAACAGTTGCACGGAATTTCCTTGCTAACTATCTGCAACTTGAAGGCCGCAGGGCACGTTCTGGGAGAGCTTGACTCCCAAAATCCAATTTTCTAATGCTCATTTATTCTACTCGTACGCCATCTAGCGACCAACATTATACACTCCATTTCCTGTCTGAACCAATCAGAAACCTTATTGTGTCCTCCAATCAGAATCCCCGAGACCGTATGAAAAAGAGGCGCACACTTCAGTCTGCGGAAGTATTTCATTTCAATTTACAAGAATGCAGCTTTTCCTCGTCTCTATGTGCTTGCTTTTCTTTAATAAAAGAGTTTGATTGTAACTTAAAAGTTTCTTAAATCATGCAGACATCGTTTTATACCTGACATAAATTAAAGTTGCTATTGCGCATTTCCTAACAAAAGCGCAGTTTATAACTAATACACAAGTTCAATGCGATTTGATTTTAATTAATAATTTAGTCAAGTTAGGGAAAAAAATAGTTATAATGGGAGTGTAGGTTCAATTATAGGCCCAGTACTTTTTAATCTGATGGCGATGTTATGAGGAAACGCAGCGTCAGTTTCCATTCAAACGCTTCAATTATTTATCATTTCTTGCATTCTTATAGCTTCTAATCAAAGACGAGCAAGGAAAGGTAATGTATGAAGTTTGGCGTTCGCTTATGCTTGGTGTGGCATACCCCACAGTCTTGTGCGTCTCCATGAGAACGGTGCCGTCCGCGCCAGGTAGCGGCATGCAGTTGTATCGCACGTTGACCTGACTCCGCCGCAATAGAACCTCACGGCCCATCTTCAGACCCTCATATAGGACAGCCAGCAAGAACACGCCTACACATGCGCCCACCATTTCTGTTGGGTCGGGTAAGAGGAGAAGAAGACCGGTTTTAAGGGATACCCAATTTCTAAAACATAAAAATTGTTAGAAAATAGTACATGTTTTTTTTTAAATATCATTGGTACATTCCAATTGTTTTCCAAGATAATGCATCCCGTCTCATCTTTGACTTCCTGAGCTCTGACATCACGTGAAGAACAACAGCACCCTAGCAGGCCAGTCACAATATTACTTTAAATGTTAATTAGTCGAAAACGTTTTGAATGTTTCAAGCAAAGTTTTGGTAGTTTTTGTGGAGAATGTCTAGAGGTTGTGTCACTGGTGGCTGCAGTAATGGTACAACAAACGGCGAGCAGCCAAATTGGGACGAACTGGCAAAAATATCACACAGAGAGCTAACAGGGGCTAAATCCGCCGGGACACAGCAGGCGAGCCTGCTGCTCAAAATGGCTACCTGGGACCGATCAGTGGAGAAACGGGAGGGTGGCCGAACAAAAACATGCAGTAAGCAGCCAGGATAGCCAGGAGCCAACAAAAAACGATTACGGCAACAAACACAAACCCAGCCAGGAAAAATACAATAAGCACGGCACGCTAGCCAGCTAACCGACTGCTAACAGGGCTGATCTTAAAGCCTTCGGTAGACCGCACGCTAACAAAGGAGGTATCTGGACAATATTATATTAATTGCAAGACACATGGTGAAAAATACAAAAGGAAAAGTCAAAACAACACAATTTAAAGAAGGCAAAGGCAGAAAAGGGACCCACGCTGTACATGTTGACACCTTAACTTACCTCACACAGCTTTTGATGATCAAAGCACGCAACAGTCATAAGTCCCCCAGTGACACGGTAAGCAAAGTTCCTATTACTCCAAGCAAAAATGACGCTATGCATTCACTGATTACTACAATTGCAGTCTGTTTTTCAACAGGAACCACCATTGTTGTGTCCTTGTATTCCGGTGACCTCACAGCTCTAGAAGATATGAGGTCAAACAGTCTACTTTGAGAACTCATTTCTTGAGATCTATGGCGTGTGAAATAGTATGGAACATATCTGCATGATCGCAGGGAGGAACACTACACGTTCTGTGCCTAAAATTGAAAAAATTAACGTTTTTTTGTAATCCCTATAAATGAGAAGGATCAAGAATCCAGATGGCGGGACGTCACCTCCAGCAGAGTTGATGACAAGTCCGCTGAAGAGCAGCTCCACGTTGTGGTAGCCCAAGTAGAAGGTCATCGCCTGGGTAACGGATTGTTAGTGAGTAATGAGAAAACTACAGGTTTGCATGTGACCCACACCTTTGCTTACCATGCCTCCGTGTCCCTCATGTCCCCCATGTCCTCCGTGGCCCCCATCATCACCCCCGTGGTGGTGGTGTCCGCTCCCAACAGTGGGCATGGGCGTGGTCATCATGGCGTGACCAGGGTGGTGGGCGTGTTCGTGGTGATTGTCGTGATTCATGTGCATTAAGCTCTGGTTCATGACTGGTACACAAATACACACATAGGTCCAAAAATGACCCCAGCTCTTCAAGATTACACTTTGATTTAAGTCCACTAAACCCGTGTTTTTCAACTGGTGGGTTGAGACCCAAAAGACAGCCGCGTACCTTTTCCCCTTACAAAATAAAGCAGAGAAGAAGAAAAAAAAGGAGGGCCAATTACATAGTAGATAGCGATAATGCCCCGCCTGATCTCTTCTATCTGTTCCGGCTGTTGAAGAAGATAAATCGAGAAATCATCTCATACGCGTTCACAGAGAATGCAGGAATCAATGACGTCAGAGGGAGCTCTTTTTTATTGATACAACAATTTCAACAAGAAACTCAGAGAATCTCAGATATATCTCCTGAACAAATGTATGCAAATCTATTCTACAAATGCAAGTTTCTATTCTACAACACCGCATATGGCACCGTTTCAATTGTGTTTGAGAGGGACCACATTTAGTTTTATTTTTATTTTGTTTGTTCTTTCCCTTTTCTGCCCGTAAAAACAGATCCCCAAGAAAGTTAGTGATAAGAGAAGGAATTGGAAAAGCAGTGTCAACAATAATTCAGTCAAAAAAGGAAATAATTGCGAAATACTGAAGTATTGTACGAGTGTCTGCCATTGAAGCACTGCTTGAATGTACAGGAAATTATTTTAATTATTTCTAGCTTTTTTCCTCTTATATTAATCTTTATTATCAACACAATTAGGTATTTATCTTTAAGTACACATTTTTTTTAATTTATGAGGGTACTAACCACTTTTAGTATGTGGTTACTTTAAAGCAGTTTTAGGGGGTTGATTATATACCAGGTAGGATTATACAGTATGTGAATATATACAGTACTTGAAGTCGTTTTGGTTTCATTGGTCATTTTGTATTTTGGAAGAAAAGGTGAATATGTTCAATTGTCTCTGCTTTAAATGGCACAATCCTTTCATTGGATGAATTAGAGAAGATTTTTTTTTCTTGATTTGGGTAGCAGCTTATTATTAGGGTGGAATGGTGGTCTCAAGTTGAGAACCGCTGCACAACAGCAGTGATTCTCAACTGGTGGGCTTGTTTTGATAGAGGCTCAGGCATTTGCCTTGACAAAGCTAAGAAGACAAAAAAAACCCAGGGTCAATTACACCCCTTAACAATATACAGTATGGCGATATTGCTCTGCAAGTACGAGTTGACACCTGCCAATTAACACCAGATATGCGAAAATCCGCCAAGTATGATAAGTATATTGTTCATCAACCTGTTTTACGTATGTGTAAACTCAGACTCCATCATAATTGACATGCAAGCAAACACGAGCAGAGAAGGGGCAAGGCGACTGTTTACCCAATCAGAATGCAGAACACGATTTTGGTACGAGCCCAGACAAACCAACATGGAAAGGTAAATGGTTTGCTCCAGTAAATATAGGGGACAGTCTCAACTACAGTTACTAGTCAGGGTGTCACACCAACATACCCTGTTTTGGCTGTATGTCGCTAAGCAATCTTTTGTATGGAAGCTCATTAAACAATGTTTTTTCACTGTTAATTAAGTGTGCGGTAGGGATGAGTGGAGCTATGCTCACATAGCACACGCATTCCCTTCTTTCTGCCCAGCGCTGTCTACACCGAGGGTAAATAAATATTGTTTGCAGTATTTTGTGACATTTTTAGAAAATAATTTTGGTCATTCCTTGTTTTGAAAACGTTATTTAGGACCAGAATTATGGTAAAAATTAGCCTAAACACTCTTAAGTAACTGTGGGAGGGAGACAAATTTTAGATTGAATACAGTCTCTAAAAACCCCTGGCTACTTCGAGGATTTTCAATCAAATTTTCTTTATTGCCATTGATATCATTTCATCATGCATTGTGTTCTGAAATACAGCAGACAGCAGGCACAGATTAGGGAGGGTGTTCTGTGTTGGATGGGTCGTGACGGTTTGCCCGACTGTGATTGGCAGTGGTAGGCTGTCAGTCGAACGGTTAGCGGGAGCAAGCAGACAAACTGCAGTATAGTGCTAGATAGCTTTTAGCGACTCGTTACAGTGAAAATAAATTTAATTATTTAATTCTAATTTTGAGAAAAATCAGAAGAGCGCAACAACATGGTGATCACCAGCAGTGTACCGTGGATCGGGTCCAAAAGTGACTGGGCGCCGTCGGGGAGAAGGCAAGAGTGGTGCTGCGTGTCAGGCCTGCTTCTACAGGCAGGCTAACAACCCTCCTAAACATTCATTGCGGATCCTGTTTATTGCCATTGCCAGGTCCATTTGCCAAGAAACGGATGACCTGGAGCTACAACTTGTGGAAAACTGCTACAATGGGACGGTTTTATTTTAATCATCATGGACATCTGGCTCAAATCGAGGACACCCGATGCTAACGTGCAGCTAGCCTTTATAGATTGCTTATCTTCACTGAAAGGAAAACCCCACCAATTTGTGTGTTACTTTTGGATAATGACAGATAAACACTTCATTCAACTGCAAATATGTGTTATTATTTGTAGATCCATAATTGGTATTTTGTTACGGTCATATACTCTCAGTCGGGAATGACGTAATCTCTGGGTAAATTTAACCCTTTGGGCTTTTATGAAGGTGCAACGCTACCTCACGGATTTTCACTTTGTGTGGGTGGTTCTGGTCCCCATTAACCGCAAAAAAACGGGATATATTCATATTGATTTGGGACACTGGCTCGGACATTCTTAATATTTCATAAATGTTATAAAATCATCAAACATCACACATTAAAATAAAATGTAAGGAAAAATAAGTCAGTCTTGTCTAAAACCTATATAAATCAAGTCCAGTCATAAAAATGAAATTGATAGCTAAAGCAACTCTTGACGTGGCAGTTTGTTCTTTTGTCGCTAATCTGAGCCCCTTATCCCTCCCCGTTGCCATGACAATGAAGATGAAGCTGAGAGACACTGAGCAGGCTCTCAGCTGTAATCTGATTGGCCAGTAGCCGCGGGCTAAACAAAAAAGGGCAGCGGCCAATCAAATCAGATAAACCTTTCCAGATAAGGCAGTGCTCGGACAAATTGTCGTTGATTGGAACAAGAGCGCCACACGAGCTCGGCACAAGTCAAACAAGTGCCATTTGAAAAATCGGGAATGTACTGCGCATCAAATCAAAATATTTCCTAAAATAATAGTTTATAGTCCTTGTAGACAAGGGACTGGAGTCAATGATCTATCCGCTGCGTGTCCTACCTTTGAGCTCTAGAAGTGCTTACTGTTTGTGCACCAAACTTTGACCTCGGGGAATTCTTACTGTCGGTTTATCAGCTGACAGGACGTGACGTAAACAAGTCAATGGGTTCTTTAAAGACGTCGACTCTGCATCTTTTGAAGACTTGATACAATAGAACAAAGGCTCGAGTAGGTTATCATATTGGCCAGCGGAAAATAAACTTTGCGTTTTAGGTACGATTTAATGTAATTTTAGATGTTTCCTCAAATATACCACTCGATTGATCTTTTTTGATTGTCGTATAAGTATTGTTGTATTATTGAAATACGTCACTGTCCATATATAGTTATGATTATGCACTTTCTTCATTTATTTAGTCGTAATCATGTAACGTAAGTAGTGTTTTTTTAAGATATCGTCTTACTTCATTGAATGAATTAACAAAACAGGAAACATCAATTTCACTCCACGAAAAGATGTCTAAACAACCAAATTCCTGAGAGGATCACGCTAGCTGATATTATACTTGCGAATAATATTACCTAATGGAAGCAGTAAATGCTGAAAAGAAGGGGGCCAAGTACTGAACCCTGCGGAAAACTACGGGTAACACATATTTAACACAGTGCGTCCTATCTGAGAGGTAGGATCTGAACCATACGAGGATGGTTCCGGAGGGACCGATCCATTTTTTCAATTGGTCTTGTAAGATATTATGGTCAAAAATTTTGGTGTAACATTTGACCCCGATCTGTCCTTCCAGACACACATTAAGAATATTACTAGAACAGCTGGTACAAAATGCTGCAGCCAGGCTTTTAACTAAGACAAGAAAGTTTGATCACATTACCCTGATTTTAGCTAACCTGCATTGGCTCCCTGTTATCTTAAGATGTGATTTTAAAGCTTGTTGGTAGTATACAAAATCATGCACGGACTTGCTCCCTCATATCATTCAGATTTAATTTCCCCCTATGTTCCGGTCCGGAGCCTTCGCTCTGAAAATGCTGATCTACGAGTGATCCCAAGAGCTAAGAAAAGAACCGTAGGTTGTAGAGCGTTCTCCATTCAGGCCCCGATGTTGAGATTCGATCTGCAACCTCAGCGGAACTGTAAATCTAGGCTTAAAACACAATTCTATTCTATGGCTTATGAATGACCTATATTTCCTGTTGATGATATCTGTGTGTTAATTGTTATTACAACATCCATTGCTGGAAGGGGGATTACCTCAGGTGCAGTCCCTTCTCAAGGTTTCATTATTGTCCTCGTGTTGAGGTTTTTGAGTTTTTCCTTGCCCTCATGTAGGTTTTAGATCAGAGGATGGTGTAATAATAGTCTGTGGTTTGCAATAATCTGTGGTCTGTGCAGCCCTTTGAGACTCCTTGTGATTAAGGTCTATACAAATAAACATGACTAGACTTGACTAGCTAAAGTCCAGCTTCTGTCAGTTCTAACAAAACACAATTGATTTTCTCATCAAGAGTTGAGCAACTAAAGAAGAACATTCCCCCAGAATAGTATTTGACTTGGAATTTATTTTCAATCATTTTAATGACTACCCATTTTCTATTTAAATTCTGGTGAAACATGTCAGCTTTCGTACAATCGACTGGCGACAGCAGTGGTCTGTTAGTTCATTTGTGCCTGAAATATATTTTGTAATAAAAACCTTCAAAGGAACCTGCTCCTCCCTTTCCAGCCTCTATTTTGAAATCCGTAACGAACTGTATCCATATCTGTCAACCTATACATTTCCCTCTCATTTTATATAGTTGTACACGCTGTATAACAGATTTTTTACAGAAAGACATTAGTTTTTGTTAGACCGATCTTGTCTTCGGCAGCACGGCGGCGCAGCGGTTAGCGCGTGTGCGTTACAGTTCTGGGGTCATGGGATCGAACCCTTCTGTGTGGAGTTTGCATGTTCTCCCCGTGCTTGCGTGGGTTTCCTCCCTGGACTCCGGTTTCCCCCAACAATCCAAAAGCATGCATGTCAGGTTAATTGGCCGATCAAATTGTCCCTAGGTGTGAATGGGCGAGCGAGTAAGTTGTCTGTCTCTGTGTGATTGGCTGGCAACCAGTTCAGGGTCTCCCCTGCCCACTACCCGAAGATAGCTGGGATGGGCTCCAGCACCGCCGCGACCCTACTGAGGATAAGCGGTGCAGATAATGGATGGATGGATCTTGTCTTGCCATAATCGTCCGGGTCACTCTTTATCAGGCAACAACGTCATCGTAGACCGCTAATATTGTCGCATTTTTCTACATAGTCTGTCTTGCTGTGAGTAAATAGGTGCCGTGTTGTGTTTGTAAGCTTTAGTATCACTTAATAATGAGAATTCCAATATTTATAAGGGAAGCAATTAGCTGAGGTTGACAAAATTTTAGGTACAATTTGTTTTATTTTTAAATTATCAGTGTTTCATAAAATATTCCTCTTAGATTTTGTATTGGCTTATTTTATGTGTATTATTGTTTTTATAATTCACTTGGCATGTATATACATTTCTTTACTTTCAGTTGGGGGGATCGGAGAGGTTTTTTTTTTGTTTTGTTTTTTTTTCATAAATAAGAGTCTGTTTTTGAATGTCGTGTGAGTATCGGTCAAGGAAAAATCCATCAAAAATAACTAAATATATTACATAACTTTCAGTGCTCTTGTGTTTCATTTGTATATGTTTGCACTATTCCCTTTCAGGACATTGAAGTACTATAGTACATCTGAGTTCAACTTGTGTAACTGGTAACCGAATGCAACGTTGATTGAAGCCTGGTAATCCTGGGAAGTGGATTACCACTTGTGTGGCCCCTTTTCAATTTTTTTCCTCACAATGAAGTTTTAGAGTTTTCCTTTGTCCGCATGTCGGGTTTAGATCAGGGGATGTTCTATTGTGGCCTGTGCAGTCCTTTGAGACCATTTGTGATAAAGGGCTATACAAATAAATGTTACTTGACTCTAGTCAAATGTGAGCTTTTTCCAAAATGTTGAAAATGGAAAAAAATGGAGGGGACTACATGTATACAAAGCTAAAATTATTATAGGCGGGCTGCGTAGTTTGAGGTGTCCTCAAACAGTTTCAAATCTAAACGTTTTGCCATTAAGTCTGTGTTAACAATACCATACGGAGTTCAAAGAGCCTTTATATATATTTTTTTTACACCGTGCATATCTTACTTTTATCATTGTGTTCTGGCCACAGAGAACATTATGCTGTAGAAAAAGAAGCAGGGTGGAGGGATAGGTGGCGAGAGGGATTTCAAGGCCGTGCTCGTTGTTATATTCTATTCTAAGATTAAAATGGTGAAAGTAAGAAACTGCCTCTTTCAAATACAGTGCAAATGGCAACCTAAACCCCGAAAAAGATGAGAAAAAAAGAATTTATCAGAGCGCATCCAAGTTAGACACGTACGTGCAACGCGCCACAGAAACAGCTTGATAAAGGCTGTAATGGTGATTCAGCCAGAAGATGGCGTAAGCAAGTAGAATATTTTGAAGTTACGGACACCACTTTGAATGTTTTGGGAACTTTAAAAAATATTTAAAATACATATTGATGACAAGCCTTTATAAAGACACCCCTTTTCGTTTTAAAAGAAAAACAGATTTCTTCAAAGTTTTACACTTTTGTTTTCCTTATCCATTATAGCTCTTTGAACATTTAGGGTTGGCAATCCCTGGTCTAAAGTAAATGACGAACTAATGAGCGAAATTAAGCGTGATTAAATAAAGCAGATTGACCAAATCGAAAAGCATCATCTGACTCAAAAGTAGGCAAACTACCATGCACAAAATCCGGAATCACAAAGTAAACCTGCAGATGTCAATGACACAAAAACAAACACCACTGACCTGAAAGACTTTGTGGATTTCTTCACCGAGGTTTCTACGATGAGGACAAGAACTGGATTGTGTGGTGGGGGACTTGAGGGGAAAAAAGCAAACTTTTGGAAAAATGGACGAATAGCGGTCGTATTGTTTCTGACCGTCTTCGTTGGAGTCGCCTTCAGAGGACGGAGGTCTTACTTCCGGACGTGGCGTCATTACGTACACGAGAGGTGGGGCCTCACGAGTGGACCAATCAGATCAGGTTGGTAATTTATGGGCGCGGCTTAAGTGCAGCCACGTCGCCAGCGGGTTAAAGACTATCGGCGGCGTGGAAGAAATTACCACACTTTGACAATAATATAGCCAGCTTTACTAATAAGAGCTTGCACTGTCCACTCCACGCATCGGTCCCGGTATTGCAGTACCTCCGGGAACGGTGCATTCGCAATCATCGCAGCAAGGCTTAAGGGCTAGGACCTTAGCTTGGCCTTTTGGCTGAGAGTAAGAGTCCCGGCTCCTTGGCTTTGTAGCGTATTATGAACTGACCGATAACGGATAATGGATAATTAATAACGAAGATAGAACAATAACCCTTAAAAACCCCTATAAAGACCATTAAAATACACAATTTTCTTATTTCACAACTGGGTTCTATGTTGATCTGTTTTGAGCATGGGCGTAACCAGTCCGTTTTGGGGTGGTGCTCAAGCCCCCCCAATTCAACCTGAGCACCTCCCGAAATGTATAGCGTTTTAAAAATGTTCCCGTATTTTATTTATGCACACATTTCTTTTTACTGGAATATAATTTTATTGTTTAAACATATAAATGGTTGTCACTTTACGATGTTTTCTTTTCAAAATTTTATTTTGGTGTAATAGTAGTCTATAGACTGTTCAGACGTCTTGTGATTAAGGGCATCATAAATAGACATGACTTGACTTATTAAAGAGCAGGTTAGGCTTAAAATAAATAAAACTGCCTGGAAGCCCTACACCGGAGTTATCTAGCCCCAGGATGAGGCGGGGGAAGAACCTAGATGATGGAAAGCAGGTATTTAGAGAGGGTTCCATGCAACCGGCAGTAAACGATATAAAGATAACAATAACAAAAGAAAAAAAGAGATAAAAGAATAAATCTTAGTTTTATATAAACACATTAACAATAACAAACACAAGGAATAAAATGAAAATATTTATAAATCTACAAAAAAATATCAAACACAAAACATATTTAGCCTTTTTTATGGTCAACATATTGAAAGTCAAAAACACAGAAAAAGCATATTGACCAATCGGAGGGAACCGGCTGTTGAGTGGTGGGGGTCCTTTCGTTCACTTCCAAGAGTCGGCTTATAGAGACGTTTCGTTCAGGAACGACACAAGTCGGGAGCTGTCAATTATAGGGGTCTCATTTTTCACGACTCAGCAGCCCTCATTCGCTTTTTCTTTCTGCGCTTTAGTAAATACCACATCCGTAATTGCTATCTAACTGTATAGTAACCGCTATTTTGACTAATGACCTGATCCGAAAAGACGTAAACAACTTTAAGGATTGCGGCTTGCAGGGGCACACCACCATTCCCATTAGGCAGCTAAAGTAATGGACCGCTTTTGACCATCAGTAACGGTAAAGCCGTTCTCCGTTACAGAAAAAAATTACGCCGTTATGTGGCCGCGTTATTTATAACAGTGTCATTCCCAACACTCTCTACCACTCACCAAATCAAATTTGGGTGCTCTGCTGGAGTTTAGCGGTGTTTACAGTTTGTTCTATGGTTTTAATCATGTAGTGAAACAGGATAAATGTTGCAGGTTTTATTCTATCTCGAAGTCGGATGTACTCACAAGAGGAGACATAGGTTCCCGATGATGTTCAACAGCTTGGACTGTGACATATCTCAAATTGGAGCCCTTTAATTCAGTCTGTTAAATACATTTTCACACCACAATCACCACAATTCATATTTATTGACACTTGTTTACATCAGCACCAACAACAAATACAGGAAATCACTTTGACCCGTGAAGGAGGACATTACTTTCACAATAAAAGCCTCCAATCTGCAGTCAATCGAGAAAGAGAGCAGAAAGAATAAATTAACTGAACATGTTTAGGAAATACTTCAGACTAAAATGAACAAAGTTGACACGTTTGTAAACAGCACAAAACACATGGAAGCATAACTCTGCAAGCAAGAGTTTTCTGCTATGCCGCGTTAGCCGGCCACGCGGTAATTGGCGTGAAACTCGGGCTGGATCTCGCAAACGCGCTTGAGGAGGTCGCCCAGTACCACGTCCCGGTTGCCGCGGTAACTGGCCTGGATTCGACCCATCCGCTCGGCCGTGTCGCGGTCCACCTCCACTGCGCTGTTGCCGTGGGAACCCAGCGCCTACGGACGCAAGCGCGTAACAAGCACAAGTACACGATAGCATAAGTGCATATTAAGGCACACAGTATTTTTCGGAGTAAAAGTCAGGTGTGCGACTTATATTCCAGTGCGACCTATATGTGAAATTATTAACATTTAGCTTTTAAGTTCTTATTACCGGTATATCATTTCACAAGTTTTTTTCAGACTTAACCCCAAGAGGGCGCTCTAGGCCTGTGTTGATAATTTCAATATTGCCGTGTTGTGCCCGCAAAGTGTTCATGTAAATTTGTGAAGACGTCCTCACCGCCGCCTCTTTGGTCTTGAACTCTTTGTCTCTCTGCAGCCGGTATTGCTCAATCTCAGCTTGTGCTTCTTCTTTGGCTTGCTTCAGACGGCGGTTTTTACCTGCAATGTCATTGTAATTAACAACAATGGAATGCTAGCTCACACAAGAAAAATAATTAAAGATGGGTAAGTACTGATAGTAAGGATGGAAATGTAACACATTGTGTCCCTTTCCATTGGAAAAAGTTTTTTTTATAAAGCACTACAGAATTTTTTTTTTCAATTTTGCATTTATTCAATGTCAATTTACAGTCCATTATGTTTCTAGATCCTGATTGTGAAATGGCCACTAGAAGGCTGTCAATCATCGAGAGTGTCAATTTCTCAAAACGGCTAAACAGTTTGATACTAAGTATATGTAAACCCATCTCTTATTATTTTAATATTGGTACTCCCGATGACAGGTGATCGAGATCAGAAACTGCAACTTGAAAAAAAATGGAAAAGTGCTACATTGGAATATAAAAGGTTTTGTGTTAATTATCATTGTTTGTATTTTTTGTTTAAACACTAAATACCCACAACAATTGGAGTTCATATTTTTGGCTTTAGTACTTGAACATTTTTGTAACTCTCCTATAATAACAAGTGTAGTTTTTATAAAGCGGATGTTCACGAGTTTCTTACAAAAATAAAACTTGAGTTACTCAGCTTTTCCGTTATGTTGTAGTTCTCCCCTCATAAAATTTACTCGCCAGCTTTGGGTTTATTTCACAAATAGTGAAGTAACTACTCTGTCTTAAGGACACAGTATGTGTTATTCAGCCCATACTAGTGGCATAAAACGAGAAAAACCTATCGATTGAAAAAAAGAAGCATAAATACATGTATCATATAAACTTATTTTTAAGTACACATAGGTCGAGAGTATTCTTTAATTTTACACAACATGAGCTTCACCTACAGGGAGCTGACAATTGCCGGCCATTTTGTCATTACCCCTCAAAAAAATGAAAACATTTCCAGAGAAAAAGAAAAATACGGTTTGTGACACTTTGAATTTCCATGTTCTGTATTCAATTATTTTACAATTTCTGAGATTTTTTTTCTTCATAAACCTTCCCCTTACTCTCAGCACAAGGGAGTAAAATCCAGAGCAATTGTTAAATATGTATTTTCTTATGAGACTCTGGAAGACAACTAAAATAAATAAAAAAAGCTTGACCTACGAGTATTAAAAAAAGCACATTTCTAAGATAGTTCATGTACTTAACTAAATATTAAATTTAATGCTTAAAAATTGACCCAATATATTATTTTGCTTTTATTCTGAAAAGAAAAACAATACCATAGAAATGCTAAAATGTAAATGGTCTACATTTATACGGCGCTTTTCAAGTCAATGAAGACCTCCGAAAGCGCTTTACAATTTGCTTCACACTTTTCCCTTTTACACACTAACTAACCAATAAAGGTAATACTACAGTAATACTAAAAAGCAAGACTATGATACAAAAATACTCCTATTAACTACATATCAATACTACTCCAGAAATACTACTATAAAAATACTACAGAAACACTGAATACAGGGCGGCAGTGGCTTATGAGGAGTGATCGTCTTGGGACTGGAAGGTTGCAGGTTTGATTCCCAGCTCCTCTGAGTTAAATGTTGGAAGTGTCTTTGGGCAAGACACTGAACCCGATAAGCAGGTAAGGCTCCTTGCATGGCTTTCCCTGCTATCGGTGGGTAAATGTGTATTAATGGGTACGTGTAAAGTGTAAAGCACATTGTAAAGTGCTTTGGGTGGTCTTCGATGACTTGAAAATCCCTGTTTAAATGCAAACCATTTACTTTTACCAAAAAATGTTAATCACAATGTAGTGTATAGCACTTTTCAGGCAACAAATTGCAACCAAAGTAGCCTCCCGTTTTCCCAGACAACAATCTGGAACGCCAAATACACAGATGCATAATGCTTCCTAGAAGGAAAGTTCACATAGCCCTGATCACGTCAGAAAGGATGGTTTGATTATATCCAGTAAATCTTTGTCATAATATTTTTACGCGAATAAACAATGTAAATTGTGTTTTATGATGTTGATAACTCAACATAACCAAGAGGCTTGCTTTTTTCCATTTCCATACTGATCAAATCAATGTACTTTGAAGTCAATTTGACATTTTCATACCACTAGGAGTCACTGAATAATACAAATTGTCCCTTTAAAAGGTGTGTAATATATAGTGCCCTCCTAGTGGTACAAAAAAAACTTTCATAAAAAGATTGGTTGTTATCACTGATAAAAATACAAAAACTATCACATACTAATGTTAATTTTTATAAAAAAAATCTAAAGTCGAGAAATTTGTATTTATTTTACAACTAGGAATCTCCACATAAATCGGCTATGCCCTGTATTACTGGGCCTCGCTTGCACCAGGCAACACAGTGCCATCTAGTGACCAAATATTACACATGGGGGTTTTGAGCACAGCCCTAGCAGATGATGGATGCATTTTCATTTTAATTCTTAATCTCATTTTATTTTTTGATATCCTATTTTGTACACGGGGGTTTAAAAACTACATTTGAGAACAGTAGAATATTTTAAATAGGAATTATTGTGTGGGAAAACCCAATTTGGCCCAAACTCACTCAGACCCTAGCGCCAGTGGCCCCCGTGTAAATAGAGATTAAGACCCCTGCATTAGATTCTGGACCTGGCAGTGACGTCACGGAACTGGGAGAAGAAACATACTCACGTGACTTGAGTCACCGTTTCCCTATTCTTAAAATGTTGTTTCATTTTGACGGATACGGAAAAAGTAAACTAAATACGTTTTTAAATTAGCCAAGTTATGTCGCAGGTCTTTAGTTTATCGTCTCCTTCGAAGGACAACTCAATAGAGACCTTCAGCAAACCGAGTCAATTTAACAACGACGAATTTTGAGAAATGTCAAGTATAAAAAAATAACGAAGAAGAAAATTCGGCGCTCATTAATGAAATGGAGGATTGGGGCCTCCCGGACGGAAGGCGGTGAGTAGAGGCAATTCACTCACGTTTGCGGGCTTCGGCCACCTTCTCGGCGGCCCGTTTCTCGGCCTGCAGCAGCTGCTGGATACCTTGCGATTGACTCGCCATTATGGAAGAAAAAACAAGGACGACCCTCAAAAAGCTCAAGCTTCGTCCTCTACAGCGAGCGCGTCGTGTACACTGCAGTCAGCTGACTAGCGTCACGGCCTTGTCACGTGACACGAGATCCCGGATGTAATTCAAACCACGCCTCTTTGTGTCGTCATCAGTATTTCAGCGACAGAGTTTGGAGTTCAGAAATTAGCATACCTGTCAACCTGTACGGTTTTTATACATTTTAAAACGGGTACGACTTACAAGGAAATCTGTACGGAAAAACGCAAATTTTTCAATGATGGGTACCGACACGAAGTCAAAGGAGTTCGCTGGGGAAGCCTCTATCTCGGTATCGTTTTTTTTTGTTGCAAACGAAGCGAGCGGTTTGATGCTACTGTGCGCATGCGTCTGCCGCCTGGGCATTTCCCATCATGCATCATTCCTAAAAAAAAAAATATGGTGTACGATTATTTTGTACCGGAAAATACGACAGTTTGTACGGGAATGGAGCCGTGGAGGTTGACAGGTATGAATTAGAAAAATATCAACAAAAACAGGTAAAATATTATGGAAGCCCAAGAGTGCCATAATTCAAAAAATAACACTCTTAATGAATTAAAACCCACTTAAAACAAACATTCAATTAATAAAAACGGCCTTAAAATGAACATTTTATTCACTAAAATGGCCTTTGAAATAAAAAGCCTTTAGCAAACTATAACTCGTCATGTCAAGTCCTGTTTATTGGTATAGCCCTGATCACAAGGAGTCTCAAAGGCTGCACAGACAACAGATTATCACAAACGTCAGGCTATTATGACACCATCCCCTGATCTGAAACCCACATGAAGGCAAGGAAAAACTCAAAAACTTCAACGTTAGGAAAATGACACATTGAGAAGGGACCACACATGAGGTAATCCCTCTTCCAGGATGACCAGGCCAAAATGGTTGTTACAATACACAGATATTGTCAACATGAAATATAGGTCATTCCTAAGCTATAGAATAGAAGTGTGTTTTAAGTCTAGATTCAAACAGTTCCACTGAGGTTGGAGATCATATTGCAAACTGAACTTTTACTGATGATGTAAAACAAGGGGGTCTCCAACCTTTTTCAATCTGTGAGCCACTTTTGTTATTAATTAGTGCAAGGGTCACACAAGTTTGCTATTAATTTCCCAAATAGAAACTTTGCTAGATGGCTTGCTCAGTAGCTAAAAGGTAGCTTGATATTTAGCTAGGAAGTTAAATAGGTAAGAAACTAAAAGGGAGCCACAGTAAATAGCTAGCGAAGATAGTAAAAAGCCAACTAAATAGCCAGATAGAAAATGAGGTAGCTAAAATAAAGCTAGATAGCTAGCTAGAAAGGAAGCCCAAATCTAGCTTAATAACAAGCAAAAAAAGATAAACAGTTAGCTAGGTAGCTAAAAAGGTAGGAAGTTAGTTAGCTACTAAGCTAAAAAGGTAGCCAGAGGAGTAAAAAGCCAACTAAATAAATAGCCAGATAGAAAGCTAAAACTAGATAGCTAGAAAGGAGCCCAAAATTTAACTTGATTACTAGCAAAAAAAATAAAAAGTACACTAGATAGCCTGCAAAATTGTAAAATCTAGCTAGCTAGATAACTTGCTAAATAGCCTAAAAGGTCGGAAGATAGCTAGCTACAAAGAAATGCGCACGTTTACTCATTTGTGTTATAAAACTTAAAAATTGGAATTTCGTTTGTTGTATATATTGTAAAATAGATCAATAAAACGTTGAATAAATTAATTTGTTTAACCAAGATATTCTCATTTTATTCTTTTAATTTCTCAAAAAAACTTATCAATACTTGAATAGATTTTTTTTGTCATGAAGCCCACAAACTGGAATTTATTCATGGGAATTTCCAAAATATCAACTTATGTTATTACTCTGTTGTTACTATGTGATTACTAGGTTAATTAAAAATAGCATTAAATAGACTCAGTCAACCAACAAAAAAACATTTTACTGAAAATTATAATGACCCAGCACCGGTGAGCTATTCTAAGAAAAGGTCCGCGGGCACCTCAACTGTCCTTAGGGAGCACCACGCTGGAGGCCCCTGATGCAAAAGCAGGGTTGGCATGCATACATACAGGGCGTGATGACCATAGTCAACAAACAACTTGCTAAAAAGCTACCACAGAAAAACACGCCAGGCTTAGAAGGTACATCAGAAAACAGTATTTTGAAACAGTGAGTCAAATAAAGCGATTGTAAATACTCGTTTTTAACTAAATGTATAACCTCTCTAAAGGCACATGTCAAGTCAAGTCAAGTCATTTTTATTTGTATAGCCCTTAATCACAATTAGTCTCTAAGGGCTTCACAAGTTATTACATATAAGATTAGGTTACTCGTATGCTATAGAGTAGAAGTGAGTTTTAAGCCTAGATTTAAACATTTCCACCGAGGTTGCAGATCGGATCTCAGGGGGAAGAGCATTCCACAACACCGGTGCCCGGATGGAGAACGCTCTCGAACCAGCGGAACACTTCTTGGCTCTTGGGATCACCAGGAGACCGGCGCTCTCGGAACGAAGGCTTCGGGCCTGGACATAGGGAGAGATCAGATCTGAAAGATATGAAAGGGAAAGTCCATGTATGATTTTGTATAGGAGTAGGAGAACCTTAAAATCGCATCTTAGGCTAACAGGGAGCCAATGCAGGTTAGCCAAAATTGGGGTGATGTGATCGTACTTTTGTGTCCTTGTTAAAAGCCTCGCTGCAGCATTTTGTACCAGCTGAAGACTCTTGAGTCTGGTCATCGGAAGACCGGAAAGTAGTGCATTACAATAGTCGAGACGGGAGGTAACAAACGCATGAATTATGATTTCCGCATCCGACTGAGAAAGTATAGGACGAATTTTAGCAATGTTACGGAGATGGAAGAAAGCGGTTCTAGTAATTTTCTTCACATGTGTTTGAAAGGACAGATCAGGGTCGAAAATGACACCTAAATTTTTAAGTGAGTCACTCTGTGTGATGTGGCAATTGTCCAAGTTCACTGCGGTTTTAGAGAATAAGTCACGGGACTTAGAAGGACCAATAACTAACATTTCAGTCTTTTCAGGGTTAAGACGCAGGAAATTGAGTGACATCCACTCTTATCTCAGTGAGGCAGGCCTCCAAAATTCCACAGTTTAGTGTGGCAGATTCCTCTATCGGGAGATAGAGTTGAGTGTCATCTGCGTAGCAATGGAAACTGATATTATACTTACGAATAATATCACCTAGTGGAAGCATATAAATGCTGAAGAGAAGGGGGCCAAGCACTGAACCCTGCGGAACACCACAAGTAACACTAAATGGCTCAGATGTCAACTCGCCATATTTAACGCAGTGTGTCCTATCTGAGAGGTAGGATCTGAACCATAATAGGACGCTTCCTGAGAGACCAATCCATTTTTCCAACCGTTCTAGCAAGATAATATGGTCCACTGTGTCAAATGCAGCACTAAGGTCCAGCAGCAGCAAAAGTGATGATGTGCCCGAGTCCCTTGCCCGTAGGAGATCGTTGGTTACCTTAATCAGAGCTGTCTCAGTAGAGTGGTTAGCCCTGAATCTTGATTGCATTGATTCAAAGAGAAATGAGCACTAAAAGACCGTGTCTTACCGTTGGCAGCTCTTTATAGAGTGCCAAAAACCCTCCCCTTCCTGTCGCAAAGTCTAAAGCCAAACCACACCTTACCACATACCAGCAGGTGGCACTGTTGGACTCATCATTGCAGGACACTTACACAAAAACATATTTCAGCAGGAATTTCAATAAAACAAAAGTTATTATTACACCTGTTACAAATATATATCTTTAGGAAATTGACAAGCTTTTACATGGATTGAATACATTTTAAAATCTTTATTTGAATAACTTGTTAACTAAAATAAAAATAAAATATTACGGAATCATAGAAATATGAATACGACGCATAAGTCCGTGGCCAAACAAGGAAAGACTGTACCTCGTAGTGTACTTTCCTAATTTGGGCAAGTCACCTGGGGACTTTTTGTCCAATCAGCGTTTACTCCTTCGTAGCAATCCATCCAATCAAGGTGAAGAGGAGGAGAGAAGGAGTTATTGTTTCCGTGGCAACGGTTGTGTTTTTTGCAAACGCTTGTGCTCGTGTTTTACGTCAACACTTACTGTCGTTTTTTTTTAGGTTTTTGGAGACTTTCTCCCTGCAGGAGGTACTTCCGGTGCAAGTCGAGTCTCTCAGGTGAGTCCGGTAAAGAAAGGCAACGAAAATGCAATTGCAAACACGCTAGGGAACGAATGATGAAACAAAAAGCATGCATTACTCTTGTTTGTCCTCATTTTAAGTAAATTTTTGTACTGTTTTTATACAGCTTAAATGGAAATGGAAATAAAACCAACATTCATTTTTTCTACTGTTGGACCAATCTAGAAAAAGTCATAACATTTAAAGTGAAAATAATATAAGTTATTTTTTTCTGGGTTTTTAACAACACAGAGGTGGTTCATTTTGACCAAAAGGTTAGTCTCCAAGATGCCTGTTGGCATTGGTCAACGTCATATAAAATGCTTGTCTGCGATTGGTTTGCGTCACTATTATATAAAAATACTGATAGGCTATTGGCGGATTTACTTCCCATTATGACATTCTGTTTATTTAGTTCAGACTCTTGTGTGCTGTCTAGAGCAAGTCGGCTACATTTCATTGTATTTTTTTAACTGTATTTTTAACGGGTCCTAAGACTTGCAGGGATGCTAAAGGGAGAAGGAAAAACCATGGTGATCATGGGAACAAAGATTGATAACCATGGAAACAAAGCATGATTTGGGGGATTTTTTTTGGGCACAGAAATTATTTGTTGTAGATGTTTTATGTATAGTGGGCAAAACCCCTCTACAGGAGGGTTAAGAAATGGCTGTTTACATTTTTCGTAAAGCGCAACTGCATCAAGATATATTTTTTTAGAGGGGCCGGGTCTATGATGGATGGCAGTGAATAAAACAGGGATCTGAAACTCAATACACTGGGGGGCTAACAGAGTTGGGGTCTGGGTGAAAATTTTCCAGTATTTTCAAATATCCGTTCTACAAAAAAATAAGAAGAAAATGAATCATTAAAGCTATAATAGATAAATTAATGTTTTTTTCACCAAATTTAAAAGCCACACCTCACCAAAAGTTACTTACTAGGTGCATCCACTGTCATTTAAGCTTCAGTTCAACAGCCGCCCGTTGTTCACGTTTCAATTTAAAGGGACAGTGTCTATTATTCAAACACTAGATGTCGCTGAATTATGTGCAGGGGTCTCCAAGGTAGTGCCCACGGCCACCAAGTAGCTTCTTCAGAAGTGGTTCTGAAAGTAGTTCACCAGTGATGAGTCATAGTGATTTTCTGGGAAATTTTATTTCTAACTGGCATGAGAAATAATTGACGTGATCATTGTCTTTAAAAGATATTTGAGTGCTGATTCTTACAATTACAGTGTGGTAATAAAAACATTGTAACACCATAGTAATAGCATAAGTTGCTATTTTATAAATGTTTTTCAAACGTAGCCTTCCGAAGTAACTAGTCACAAAAAAGTAACTCTCCGTTCAGAAATGTCTGCAACTACTGGCATAGTGCAATGAAAATGAGTGCTAAAAAGCACAAGGAAGAATACAAACTATGGAGACTCAGATTAACCAAAACTTCCCATTTTATTTCTCCTATTTTTGCACGGCATTTTTAAGGTTTTTGGGTGCCCGTGGCAGCAAGATGACGGACAATTATGTCAGCTCTCTTAAGGTGAAGTTCATGTTATGTAAAACAAATGCTAATTTCTTAATCGACAGGTATTTTATTTAAATGCATGTTTATGTGATAAATCATAAGCAAAAATACATGAATTAAGTCAATGTTTTCTTAATGAATGCTGTTTTTTACCACTAGGAGGCACTAAATAATACACATAGACCCTTTAACTAAGATTTTTAACGACTACATTGCTAAAAAGGATGACATGTATTAAATAATTTGTTAAAACTTAATAGTCTGTGAGGTAGTGGGTCAAATCAGGAAGTAGCTAGGAAATTGTATATCGATCTCAAACACTAGCATTCCTCCCCAATTTTGAGCCTCGGCTGCACTGATATTTATCTTATATATTGTGGCATTTTCCACAAATAATCATATTGCGGGCTGGAAAAAACCCTGGGGCTTTAAGATTGAGACCCATAGAATAATCCCATCAGTTTTACTAAGGCGAGGCCATGCGAGCGGGAAAGTGAGACGGTGTTTTGACGTCACAGATGGCGGGAACTTCGAGGCACGACCGAGAAATGGCGATAAACGCCAAACGGCAGCTGAAGTCTTGCGACGACCCGGTGGAGAAACTGCGCCTCCAGTGTCTGGCTAGGGGCTCGGCTGGGATCAAAGGTCTTGGAAGGTGAACAGTTGTCAACTACTATGCTTTGCGTCGCATTGGTTTGGAAGAGTCGTGCGTGGGTTCACACAATCAGCTTCAATCTCAATGCACGCTGACATACTGGGAAGCACATGTTGAGTGTCCATTTTTTCATCTCTTAATTCAAAACGTGAGCGTGAAAAACCCTTGCACATTTCCCACTATCTTGGTCTAATACAGCGGTCGGGTAACTATGGTTCGTGAGGAGTGTTGGGAATAACGTTTTTATACAGTGGCTTGCAAAACTATTTGCCCCCCTTGAACTTTGTGACCTTGTGCCATATTTCAGACTTCAAACATCAAGCTATAAATGTCACGGTCGCCATGGCTACCAGTCTGCCGCGCCCCCGAACTCAGCTGCAGCAGATCAGCTGATTGCTGGTCTGCTATTTAAGGCTGGATTTTAGGTTTGGCGGGCGCTGGCTCATTACACAATCCCAGGTCTGTTATGCCTTGTCCTGTTTTAGGTTTAAACATTTTCCGTCTGTTAAGCCCTGTCCTGTTGAGTTCGTGCCGGAGGAACTCTGTACCATTCTGTTCTGATTGTAAGAATGTTTTTGTTTGTCTTGTCCCTGACTTTTGGACAACTTTTATTTTGTTAAATAAAACTTATGGATCGTCACGCAATTGAGTTCTCCCTTCCTGCCTCCTGCCTCCGTTCTGGTCCGATCACTCCTTCGACCCCACCACGCCTCGTGACAGAATGAGCCAGCCACGACAAGAACTCAGCGAACGATCCCAGCGCGATTTGGGGAGACCTGGAGAACGCAGCTTGGCAAGCGCCCACTGAGTCCGACTTCGACTCCCTGCCCGTTCGAACCACGGCCCCGCCCGTCGTGGCCATTGCTGTGCCTCGAATGGGGTCCCGGGAGGAATTGACGCCTGCCTGTTCGACTCCCATGCCTGCCTGCCCGACTCCCGTGCCGATTGCCTGCTATTCAGTCTCCCCTGCGTGCCAGTCCGACTCCGCTGCCTGCCAGTCCGACTCCGCTGCCTGCCAGTCCGACTCCGCTGCCTGCCAGTCCGACTCCGCTGCTCCTGTTTTGCCGGTTCTGATTTTGACTCTCTCCTGTTTTGCCGGTCCTGATTTTGACTCTCTCCTGTTTTGCCGGTCCTGATTTTGACTCTCGCCTGTTTTTGCCAATTTTGTCTGTCCTCTGTGTTTGCCGGTTCTGATTCCCTGTCTGTCCTCTGTGTTTGCCAGTTCTGATTCCCTGTCTGTCCTCTGTGTTTGCCGGTTCTGATTCCCTGTCTGTCCTCTGTGTTTGCCGGTCCAGTTTGCCTGCCGGCCCCCCCCAACCCTGCCGAGCGTCGAACCATTCCGGGGCGTGAGGTAGTATTTTATTTTATTTTTTCCTTTTTTGGGGACCTCAGGAGCTGTCCCTTAAAGGGGGGGCTCTGTCACGGTCGCCATGGCTACCAGTCTGCCGCGCCCCCGAACTCAGCTGCAGCAGATCAGCTGATTGCTGGTCTGCTATTTAAGGCTGGATTTTAGGTTTGGCGGGCGCTGGCTCATTACACAATCCCAGGTCTGTTATGCCTTGTCCTGTTTTAGGTTTAAACATTTTCCGTCTGTTAAGCCCTGTCCTGTTGAGTTCGTGCCGGAGGAACTCTGTACCGTTCTGTTCTGATTGTAAGAATGTTTTTGTTTGTCTTGTCCCTGACTTTTGGACAACTTTTATTTTGTTAAATAAAACTTATGGATCGTCACGCAATTGAGTTCTCCCTTCCTGCCTCCGTTCTGGTCCGATCACTCCTTCGACCCCACCACGCCTCGTGACAATAAAACTGTAATTTCTTGTGAAGCATCAACAATAAGTGGGACACAATCATGAAGTGGAACACACTTTATTTGTTAAAAAAGTTTAAAATATCCAATAAACGAAAAAGTGGGTGCGCAAAATTATTCAGCCCCTTTACTTTCAGTGCAGCAAACTCTGTCCAGGAGTTCAGTGATGATTTCCGAATGATTCAATGTTGATTTAAATGACCAACGATGATAAATGAAATCCACCTGTGTGTAATCAAGTCTCAGCATAAATGCACCTGCACTGCGATAGTCTCAGAGGTCTGTTTAAAGCGCAGAGAGCATCATGAAAAATGAGGAACACACCAGGCAGGTCCGAGATACTGTTGTGGAGAGGTTTAAAGCTGGATTTGGATACAAAAAGATTTCCCAAGCTTTAAACATCCCAAGGAGCACTGTTCAAGCAATAATATTGAAATAGGAGTATCAGACCACTGCAAATCTACCAACATCGGGCCGTCCCCCTAAACTTTCAGCACATACGAGAATAAACTGATCAGAGATGCAGCCAATAGGCCCATGATCACCCTGGATGAAGTGCAGAGGTCTACAGCTGAGGTGGGAGAATCTGTCCATAGGACGACAATCAGTCATATACTGCACAAATCTGGCTTTTATGGAAGAGTGACAAGAAGGAAGCGATTTCTTAAAGATATCCATAAAAAGTACTGTTCAAAGTTTCCCACAAGCCAACTGGGAGACACACCAAACATGTGGAAGAAGGTGCTCTGGTCAGATGAGACCAAAATCGAACTTTTTGGCAACAATACAAGACGTTATGTTTGGCGTAAAAGCAGCACAGCTCATCACCCTCAACACACCATCCCCACAGTCAAACATGGTGGTGGCAGCATCATGGTTTGGGCCTTCTTTTCTTCACCAGAGACAGGGAAGACGGTTAAAATTGATGGGAAGATGGATGGAGCCAAATACAAGACCACTCTGGAAGAAAACCCGATGGAGTACACAAAAGACCTGAGACTGGGACGGATATTTGTCTTCCAATAAGTCAATGATCCAAAACATAAAGCAAAAGCTACAATGGAATGGTTCACCAAAAAACATATCCAAGTGTTAGAATGGCCAAGTCAAAGTCCAGACCTCAATCCAATTGAGAATCTGTGGAAAAAACTGAAAACTGCTGTTCACAAACTCTTTCCATCCAACCTCACTGAGCTCGAGCTGTTTTTGCAAGGAGGAATGGGCAAAAATATCAGTTTCTCGATATTCAAAACTGGTAGAGACGTATCCCAAGCGACTTGTAGCTGTAATCGCTTTTTATTTGTTAAAAAGTTTAAAATATCCAATAAAGTGTGTTCCACTCCATGATTGTGTCCCACTTATTGTTGATGCTTCACAAGAAATTACAGTTTTACATCCTTATGTATGAAGTCTGAAATGTGGCAAAAGGTCACAAATTTCAAGGGGACCCAAATAGTTTCGCAAGCCACTGTAGGCCATCTCGATTTTTACTTGAAGGCTGTGTCATGAGCTTTTGTCGATACATGCGAATTTGATTCATGTGATTCCGTAATGCAGTTTAGATCCACTGTGTACAGTAACATCCATTTTATTTTTTGTTTTCCATGTCTATAACTTTTAAGAGTGCCGTGTTTTTTTAGATGAAAGGTTTTCAACTGGACCAAAATATGTTTTAAAAATAAAGTAAATTAAACATTTGTTTACAATTGACCAAATTAGGTGGGTTTTTTTTGGTTTTGTTTGTTCAAGTGGGGTTTTTTTGTCGACTTGGTCTTGAATTTCAAAAGGCATTCAAAAAGTCTTAAAAAGTATTGAATTTAACTTGCCTTAAGCTTTAGGAACCCTGAAGTCCCTCTTCATTGAATTTTTGTCACTCATTTGTCCAGAGTGTTCCGGATCATGGACGACGACGCCAACCGCTCCCTGGACTTGAAGGAGTTCCTCAAGGGCATCAATGACTTCGGCCTCTTGATAGACAAACAAGAAGCGGCAGCCATTTTCCAGCGGTTTGACCGCGATGGCAACGGCACCATCGACTTTGACGAGTTCCTGGTCACGCTTCGGGTAAGGCGAACATCGCCGCTGCATTTCCGTCCGCGACTGACCGAGACATGTCTCGGGCAGCCCGCCATGTCCAAGGCCCGTCGAGACGTGGTCATGCAGGCATTCCACAAACTGGACAAGACGAAAGACGGCGTGGTCACGGTTGACGACTTGAGGGGCATCTACAACGCCAAGACCCATCCTAAGTACCAGAACGGGGAATGGAGCGAGGATCAGGTCTTCAGGACTTTCCTCGACAACTTCGACTCGCCGTACGACAAAGACGGCAAGGTAGGGAATGACCAGTGTTGGGAGTACAGAGGAACTCAATTACTTCCCTTGTTACACAAAACTGTAGCGTGTTATTTATAAAATTGGTTATGACAGAGAACATTTCTCTGCTTTTTATAACGCAGATTATGATTTACAACATTTTATGCTCTTTAACTGGGTGGGCATGTTTCTATGTACCTACAAAGTATAACAATACACTTACAGTAATGCTGTCTCATAGTATGAGGACCAGTATTGTAAATAACGTCGTTATTTTTTCGATAACGGGGTAATGTAATCATTTTTTCCGCTGTTACCGATATTGTCGGTCAAAAGTGGTGCGTTACTTTGGCTGCAGAACGCCAACGGCACACGTGAAGCTGTTTTCAGCGGTGTGGTTTTGCTCTCTCCTCAGAGTTGTTGACGTCACGTCTTTTGAATGTCACCATTCAAAATCGCAACTCCCATATAGCTAGATAGCGTTAACGAATATAGTAGTTCCTAATGCGGCGAAAGAAAAGGCGAATGAGGGTCGAATTTTTGCTGAATGTGGCAGCAACAGACTTGTGTCGTTTGTGAACGAAGTGTCTCTATGAGCTGGCTCCTTGAAGTGAACAAAGGGATCCGACTCTCCACCAATCAACAGCTGGTTCCCTCCGAGACGCCTTTTTTTTTGGTCTTATGATTGGTTTATATGCATTTTTGGGGGAAACTGTGTTGTTGACTTTAAATTTGTTGAGCATAAAAACGATGAAAATGGTTTTGAATTTGATCTTTTTTTTTGTGGATTTATAATTATTTTCCGTGTATTTGAGTAATAATGTGTATGTATAAATATGCCGTTAATTTTTTTCTTCTTTTATCTTTTTCCTTTTGTTATTGTATTTTTTTATGTAGTTTCTTTTCCATTTAATTCAATAAACTCACTCTAAATTGTTTACTGCCGATTGTTATTTTATTATATTGTTTATTTTTATTGCATTTCAAGTGTAGGATAAATCTGTTGCTGGTGAAGTGCAATAAATATGACAAGGTTCTAAAACACATTTACCTGTCTGTTCTCTATTCAATTAACTCAAATACTGCTCAGAAATGTTCAAATTCTTTGACATACAACAACTTATTTTTAAAGTAACAGAAATCTGTTACTTTTCCTGGTAATGTAGTGATGTTTACTATAAAGTAAATCGGTGACTAACTTCTTAGTAGAAATAGTGAGTAACTAGAACTAATTACTTTTTTAAAGTAACATGCCCAACACTGACGAGGACATAAATGACCTAGAGTTACAACTTGTGGGCAACCATCATCATCACGAATGACACCCCATGCTACAGTGCAGCTAGCCAGCCACCCTCTAAATTGCCTTCTAACTCTGGAAGGCTAAGTCCTCCAATTTCGTTTTACTATTGTACTATGACAATAAAACCATCCATTCAACTGCAAGTATGTGTTGTGTGTTATCATTTGTAAATCTATAGCCATTACACTCATATTCTCTAGGTCTGTAATGAAGTTAACTCGAAGTAATTTTAACCCTACTTCAAGGATTTTCATTTTTCGCACGTGGTTGTGATCCCTATTAACCATGAAAACCAAGAGACATGCTTACTTGCATCCAATAATAAGTTAAATACTAAAATCAGGGTCACTTTATGCACATATTTGGTTGTGTCCCGGGTAGCAAATGGTAGGTAGGATGTAGGTAGGGGGCGTGGCTTATTGAGGAACAACCAAATCAATGCGGCAAACATAAGGCACAGAATGTACGGTAAAAGTGGGATGAATTTTGGTCTTTTTATTTGTAAAGTTTTTTTTGCTATACACCATGCGTGAAAAAAAGGAAACGTCTTGGACAGTACCTAGAAATGGAGAAGGAAATCTTCAAGTGGGTTGACGCCCTAGAGACGAATGGATATAGTGTGTCTCGGCTCAGTGTTTATTTAAAAGCTCTCAATATTGCACAAGCAAAAAAAAATTAAAAGGTCCACAGATTTCACAGGTTGAAGTACAGGTTTACTTCTATTTCTTTGATTATGTGGCTATTTTTAAGCAGTTTTAGGGGGCCAGCTTCAATATGTTCATGAATAACAAGTTACCTTCAGTGTAACACTCTACTTTTGGTCTTAGTAATCTGGGATAAAGCAACCCGCATCTAATGTTTTCAGTAACGGGCGCAGCATTAGGCAGGGTGGGGGTGCCTCGGCCAGTTTTGTTTTCAGAGTTGACTATCTGTTGCTGTTCTCCTCTCCTAGGTGACGCACGAAGAGTTTATCAACTACTACTGCGGCGTTAGCGCCTCCATCGATAACGACGCCTTCTTCATCCTCATGATGAGGAACGCGTGGAAGCTCTGAAACAAGAACCCTTGCACAGGCATTCTCCTGGGACGTCTTCCTCCCAAAAGCCACCAGAAATCACCATAGGGATTTAGGAGTGAGCAACTATGATCACAAACTGTCCAAGCACCATGGATGCTCCTAAAAAATGCAGATGAACTATGATGGTGCCTCACTGTTTTGCTGTTTACCCACTCCAGATTTCTATACGCTGTATTGTCCTACCAAATTTAAATGCATCACATATTTGATCAATAATGAGAAATGATATTTACAATTAAAAAATTCAATTTGAATAAAAATATATATTTTTTTTCAAATCCCGTAAATAAAAGTCGACAGTAGATTGCTGCCCTTTGGCAAGGCGTTCGTGGTGTGTGTTGATAATTTACAGAGTGGGAAATCTAGAACATGTAAAAAAATAAAAATAAAAGCTACATTACAAATAAATATTGAACAATGTAGGCTGTTTAACAGTGGTAGTTGTGCAGAAATTATATGCACCACCCACCAGAATTGTATGTCTCTGTGTGCCCTGCGACTGGCTGGTAACCATTTCAGGGTGTCCCCTGCCCACTGCCCGAAGATAGCTGGGGATGGGCTCCAGCACCCCCGCGACCCTACTGAGGGTAAGCGGTATATATACATACATATATATATATATATATACATCTCAAAAATATATTTTTACCTGGATCGCATGGCTAAGGAGCAGCAGGAAAGATTAAGATTGAACTTGGGATCCCGCGTCAGTCGCTCAAGGAAGAGTCTCGAGCCTAGAAGGCAACGTCTGATAAACAGTTACGAAAAACGTGGGTTTTTGGGATTTTCCACCAGCATTTTCTAGATTACCTGATGTGAGGTCCCTTCTCAAGATTTCGTCATTTTCCTCATGTTGAGGTTTTTCCTTGCCCTCGTGTAGGTTTTAGATCAGGGGATGGTGTAATAACTTTGAGACTTCTTGTGATTAAAGGCTATACAAATAAACAGGACTTGACTTGACCTGCTAATTACACAGCAGCAGGATCAACTCTGGGTTATTGATCTTTCTTAAGGGCGCTTGGGACATGACCATAATGGCTCAGTTTAAACAACGAATCGATTCACTGAAAATAAAGAATTTGCAGCTGCGGCCCAGTACCGGGCCGCGGAAAAATAAGTTATTATTTGTTACCTATTCTTGTTTTAACGACACTGCTGACACAGACTGAACTTGAACCGGGGCATTAAGTCAGTACGTTTGATATCGAATCAGTGTGGTTTGCACAGGCAAGCGGTTGCAACTGTCACGTTGGAAACAAGGATTCCCGTCTGCCGAAGATACAGTGTAGAATGAATCAAACCGTATTTTTGTGCTTGTAGCCAATCAGCGTGGAGAATGGTTAATTACGTCATGCTAGAACTGTTGTAAAAAACTTGCCACTATGGAAAAACGTTTGGCAATGAAGTTCGAGGATGCATAGATCCCTAAGTCAAGAAACAATGCTGAGACCGCATAACGCCAACAAACTTTTTGCGGGGTTGGTTCATTTGGTGAGTTTGGATTTTTAATACTTTGGACGTTTTGCATTAAAAATACGATAGCATCCAAAGTGTGTCGTTATTAGCATGTCCGCCTTAGAATTCAGAAGTCCTGAATTCAATTCCATCTAACGTCCTCCTTGTGTGGAGTTTGCACGTTCTCCCCGTGCCCTCGGGCAAACAGATTACGTCTCACATTCCAAAAACATGGCTAGGATGGGCCCGCGACCACCGTTCGGATAAGTGGTTCAGAAAATGAAAGTGATTTTGCTGTGATGTTCAGGGTTTGTACACCTTTTTCATGGCCAAATTTAAGCACTTTATAATGACTTTCAAAACCAATTATTGAATTCCTCCAGCTCTACTCAAAGTAGAAATACATGGTGAATCATGTATTTTGCAGATCTTCAAATACATCCGCAATTCATGTTTGCAATTTTTAATCTTGCGTGTGCAATTATCCACATATTTGATTTTTAGATCCCTCCCTCTAGTAATGACTAATATGTAGCTTACATTTTTAGTTGCAGGTAGTTCTTCCCATTACAATTTACCACTGGGAAATGCTACCATAATTTTTGCATGGCTCATAACAAATTTCCATAATTAATACTTGCACTAACAAACATATGAGAGCCTTGTACAAGGCCATGACACTCCATAGAAGAATGCCGTACAAACTAATGCCAGCTGCTGTTAATCACGAGGGAAGAAATGCAATGGCAAAGCGAAGCCACCAGAGTGCAGTATCGGCATAATTTTTAAGCAGACTTGAGAAACATGGCAACAATCTCAAGCGTTTGCAAAACCCTAATCAAAAATTCAAGACATTTTTAAATTAAAACGTAAACATTTTCAAGAATTTGAAGCACCCATACAAAGCCTGGATGTTGAGCACACATGACAACACAGTGGATTTACACCCATTATTAATTATGTGGTTATCAAATGTTAGTCGTTTTTATTATCGTTATTATTATTTTAGAAATGGTACACCCATTTAATGCCGCGCCTGGGCCAGGCCTTGAAAACAGTCAGAAAACCAACCCGTTCTTGATACAGAAAAGGTTGCCGATCACTGATTTAAGACATTGTGGGCCAATTCAATTAAAACAATGTTTCACAATCTTCATTCAAATTAGGGTTCTATTTGAGAAAAGAATGAGCATATTGGGAATATGGAAATATCAATATCAAATATTCCTTTTGCAGGCTGAGAACAGACCTAAAACCCCCGACTGCTTTCATGCCTCTGGAAAATTCAGAACGTTTTCTTTCTTGAACCGCCTGCACTGAGCATCTTTAAGGGGATGATGTGAAAAACCACAAAAAAATAAGCTGCACAGAGACCAGATGAGTTGCGGGTCTCATGTATTCTTAGAAAACGTCTGCAAACTCAGAAAAAGTCATTGCAGCCCTTCAAGTTTTAAAAAAAACCTTGTCTTATAAATATGTCTCCTCTCCTTGTTTAAGTCCCGCCTCCAATGGCAGAAAGTAAGGTCAGACCTTGACCAGGAAGTGGAGTCCCAGCGAGGCGGGAATGTGGAGTGTCTCGAGTCCCAAGGAAGATGGGGCGTACGGGAAGAGCAGCGGGAACGTCTGCTTAGTGTCCACCAGCAGTTGGGGGGCCTCCTTGGCCGCACCAGTCTCGCCCGCATCACCCGCCTCGCCCGCTTCTCGCTCCTGGAGTTGCTTCTGCACGGGACACATGTTTATGTTGACGTACACGTTAATACTTAACACTAAAAAGCTGATCAAGTACACAGTAATCCCTCGCTTTATGGATACTCTGTGAAGTTCCAGCATTCATTGTGTTCTACATCCTGATTGGTTAAACAGTCACTCCGCCCCTTTTCTGCCTGTGCCTCAACAACATCCAACGAGTTGTACACAAACGTAAAGCAGCTTGACCAATCTATGCAAATATATTTTTCAATGTTGAGTTTTTATAAAAGCCATCATATTAACAGAATCCTCTGGACCCACAAAAGCACCAAAAGGCAGATGCTTTCTATCGCCCACAACAATGGACTTTTTCGCCTGCTCAAGCAGTACTTCTCAATTATTGTGGAAGAAGAAAACATCTATTCTTTTAATTGTTTTCTGGAATGTTTTCTTCACACCACATCTTTGTCATCCACAGGATGGCAACAAAACATCATCTGAAGTCAAGTGGATTGTGTCCTGATACAATACAGTAGTGCAATATAGCTGCAAGATTATTTTTAAAATTATTATTTGACATGCGGCACGCGGCATGTTCTACCGGTGCCTGCGTGGGTTTCCTCCCACATTTAAAAAACATTCATGTCAGGTTAATTGGCCAGTTCAAATTGTCCCTAGGTGTGAATGAGCGAGTGAATTTTTATATGTCTCTGTGTGCCCTGTGACTGGCTGGCAACCAGTTCAGGGTGTCCCCTGCCCACTGCCCGAAGATAGCACTCCCGCAACCCTACGAGGATAAGCGGTGCAGATATTGGATGGATGGATAATTGACATTTCAGAAGTTCGTCGTAAAACAAAGAAAAGTTTGAAGATTACAGTACTTTATTTGTTAAACAAAAGGTTGAACCTATTAATTGGGTTTGTTTTTCGGTTTCATTGTATAACAGAGTAGTTAATGAATAAATAAAGCTTTGGACTTCATTGGTCTGGACTATTGCAGGAAGTCCAACGCCCGCCCAAAAAAAAAAAAAAACCTGAGGGATTACTGTATACCAATTGTCCCATTTTGGCAAATCACTCTAATGCTCACTAACAGTGTGTGTGCATGCATGACCTGTATATTTCTGATGAAGGAGACAGTGACGCGCTCTTCGAACTCGTTTAGAGGCGTGTACAAGTTGAGAATCTTGACAATCTGCACACAAATGGAGAGCGTCACTCAGCAAGTTGCCGACACATTGGTGTGGGTGTAAGGCAGGTGTGTCAAACTCAGTTTGGCTCGGGGGCCAGATCCAGACTTTGTTCTCAGGTGGGTCAGTTCAGTAAAAAAATGGTCAATTACATGTATTAAGCTTTGTTTTTCAGTACTACGCTTTATCCATTCTTAGCCAAACCCTAAGACTTGTTATCACAGAGGAAAAGGGATATTTTCCAAGCACAACACATTTATTCATAAAAATAAAAAAACAACAAATGATTTTCATGTTTGATATTGAGTGTAGGGGCTGTAACTCACTATTACTTTAATAATCGATTAATGATGATTACCCCGCGACCCTACTGAGGATAAGCCGCTCAGATAATGAATGAATGAATGAATGAATAATGATAATTATTCTTTTGATTAATCTGATAAATTGATTAATTTCCTCTTCTTTATTACAATATTAAAATTGTGTGGACAAATAAGATAATAGTGCACAAAACATAATATTCCACAATATTAAACTATAAAAAAAATTTATGTTGTCAAATAAACCAAATACATACAAATGTATGTTATACACCTGAAAATATATATATTTTTTTTATAAACTGCAAAAAAGGACATCTTTGTTGTTTAAGGGACATGAGCCTTTGGAAGAAGAAATAGTTGCAAATGTAAAAACTTTGTGACACGTATCAACATCAACAATAAAAGTGCTTGCCAAATAACTTAATATTAAACAAAACTACATACAATGGTATACACCTGCAAATGTATAAGATAGCATTTTAAAAAGTGCTAAATATAGGTTTTTTTTTTTGATAAAGGAACAAGTTTTTGGAACAAGAAATGAATGCAAATGTGAAAACCGAGTAAGATGATTTTCAACATTAACAAGCAAAAAGTAACCATTATCACTTATTCTCACGAACCCACTCATTCTTCCTTCTTTGAGAACTTTGCATTGCAATGCAAAAATGTGGACATGTCAATGGGGATCTCAGTAATGACAGCTGCCTGCTGTAGCGTGCATAATGTCACTCATCATTAAAGCTTGTCATTGTTTGCTGTTTTCCATTGAGATAAGAATGTATAGTATGAGTTTTATTATGGCACAGTTTACAAAGACACCATAATCACTCGGACTTTGCCAGAAAAGTAAAACAAAATACTTAATATTAAACCTACTAACACCATCGTGTGCAAGTTGAGCTTTTTTATAAAGCACAATAAACAAACACTGCCTCAGCACATGTTTATGATAATATGGTATGTTGGCTGATTTTTTTTTCGTGTGCACTCTCGCAGTCTACTTGCTGCTGCTGGCTCCTGAAACTTGGCATTTCATCGCCTTTACAAGTGGATCTATCAGGTGACAAATCCAGAGTAGCGACACAATCAACAATGTAATTGTGCTTTTTTGTTAACCTTAAGTGATTTGATTTAATATTGTTTATCACAGAGAACACCTGATTAGCAGTTGCAAACATGGATAGAACCAGCTTTTTTACATCTTTAGTGCAGTCTAGGGGTGTGAGGGGGCATTTGGTTTTTATTCCGTTTAAAAAAAAAAAGGAAATACAATTTCAACTTACAACAATAGAAATGAGCTAGACTTGCTTATTTTTTGACATGCAAAGAAATCTACGGCTGGCTGAATTAAATCATCCTGTGGGTTGTTGGTTTGACATGCCTGGCGTATGGTGAGGTTTGCAGTGTGATTTGCAGCACCTGTTGGGAGTTGAGGGCAGTACACAGCGAACAAATGGCATCGGCGTCCTGCGAGGTTTTCTTCTTGACTTGCAGCAGCTGAGCAGCTTGGATGATGGGAGCCAGTGTCTCTGCTGCTCCCGTCTGGTACAACTTGTTAGCGCGCAACCATTCCTCCATCTGGCTTGTGTTGTACCTGCCAGCATATAATCCCCTCAATTATGCTGACAATCAAGGCTTGCACACGCCCTCCTTTCAAAATAAGTCCCAGGTTCCCAGTTTGATAGCAAAACTTGCGATTATGGGTTGGATGGCTGACTTGACGTTATGACGGTTATAGCAACTCCAGGGGAGACTGCAGGGCATCTAAATTGATTTGTAACGGATCAATAATGTATGACATTTATGTTATTTAAATGCGTTACAGAAAATTCATATTCATTTGTACAGCCCTTAATCACAAAAAGTCTCAAAAGGCTGCGCAGACAATCATAAGAACCCCTGATCTGAAACCTAGAAATGTAATAACTTTCAAAGCCAATTTTAGAATTTCTTGAAAGAAAAAATCCGGCGTAATTCATGTATTTTGCAGAGCCACAAATGTATACCGTATCCAATTTTTTATCTTGCATGTGTGTTTAAGACATACAATTTTAAGAATATGAGTAAATTGTGAATATATTTGTTTTTGAGAATCGCTCCCCAAATTGGGGTAAGTCAAAATGACAGTAATATGTAGCCTACATTTTCAGTTGCAGAATGTTATTTGCATTACAGTGTAGCACTGGGAAGCTCGTATTTTTGCATAGTCCTTAATAAATGTCCATAATTGATACGTAATCATTGCACTCCTACACATTAGATAGTGCCCTGTTTAGGTGTAGCATGCACCTGTCCTCTTGGGCGATACCCTACATAGTAATGCCGGCTGCAGTTAATCAAAAGGGAAGAAGAAATGCAATGACAAAGTGAAGCCACCAGAGAGCAGTGTCGGCATCATTTTTGAGCAGACTTGTTGCGAGACAGGGCAACAATTTTAAGAGTTTACAACCACTTTAGCCAAAATTTTAAGCCGTTTTCAACCCCTGTAAATGCAACATTAAAATTCAAGCAGTTTCAAGGATTTTAACACCCGTACAACGACTGTATGATTTTCTGAGGCAGTCCTTTGTATATCTTGTTTTTCTCATTTTAAAATATAACATGCAAATACCCACCTGAGCTGCATGCCAGCACTCCAGGAGCAGACATCCTTGCGCAAGAGGATGTTGTTGAGCGTGACGGCATTGATGCAGTGGAAGAGCTGTCGGACCACCTGTCCGGCGATCTGAGGATCCAGGCCGTGTTCCCGCATGAGGCCGTCGAAGAGGCCCAGCTGCCGGATGAGCGCCTGCAGGGTGTAGCCGCCAGGCGCGCTTCCGCTGCTGTCTTTGTCCATACTGGACGAGCGGTTCCGGTAGCCGGCGGGCTTGACTCCTGCCAGGCTAGGAATGCTTTCACTCTCCAACATGGCTGACACTGACAGAAAAAACATGGAGAATGTATAGAAGTAGAAGGATGTTGAAAAAGTATTTTACGCACTAGAAGGAGCACCCCCAAAAGTTAGTCTTTTGTAATATTTCTTCACATATGAGGCGCACTGGAATGTAAGGCATATAGAATTAAAACCGCAGAGGGTTAAAGTTGCCCTAAAAATAAGTACCATATTTGTGCATTGGTTGAAACATATCGCTGATCACAATTGCAAAACTTGAATACAATGGGAATCAAACCGGGATTGCGGCAAGAGATCACCAGATTTTATTCAGTAGACTATTAGAGATGCAGTCAAAACCACAAATGCATGATGTTTTATGTAATCAACGCACTATTTTTAGTCACGACGCCATGTAGTTGATGTTATTATTGGGCCTGACGTGAGAATATTGTCTGATGTAAAACCGGTCCATGGTACAGAAAGGGTTAGGGACCACTAAAACGCATTATTGTAATGCCGACCCGCAAAGTCTTCACAAAACTCACAATATTCTGAAATAAAGGTGGCGAAAGGCATTGTGGGAAGTAATTTGGTTGTCCTGAAATACATAAACGTATGGTTGCACGTATTTAACAACATTTGCCGCTTACAACGCTTAGGAGCTAAGAAAAAGAAAAAAAGAAAACATTGGCTGATAAACAATTGCACAGTTATGATATTAGACAATTGTGCATTTCCATTTTTTTTCCGCACATAAAGCGCACAGGATAACAAGGCACACGTTTAGATTTCCGGCTAATTTAAGGTTTTGAGTGCACCTTTATAGTCTGGAAAATACAGTAAACTGTTCTAGGTTATATGGAACGTTCGAAGTAGTCATCAAGTTATGAAGATACTTCATATAGTCAAGTCATGTTTATTTGTATAGCCCTTAATCACAAAAAGTCTCAAAGGGCTGCACAGGTCAAAGAGTATTGCAAACTACAGACTATTATGACACCATCCCCTCATCTAAAACCTACATGAGGGCAAATAATACACACATTATCAACATAAAATATTATTAATTATTATTGAATGTTATTCATATGCTATAGAGTAGAATTGAATATTATATATATATATATATATATATATATATATATATATATATATAAGCAAATAAGGTTGTGGCTAGGTGAGAGAGCACGTACCAATCATGGGTTGGATGGCGGCCTCGGCAATGCGGACCAGCTGCTGGTAGATTTGAATGGAGAGGTCGCTGAGAACCTGCCTGTACTCGGCCAGGTCAAAGTTCTTTAGGCAGTGTTCGTTCTGTTTGGACGTGTTCTGGACCATAAAAGCCTACACACACAGTGTCAAATTTAAAACCTGGTTTGCCATTTTGTGCCAATAGCACCAAGTCGACAGAACACCACTTGACATCGCCATGAAAATGATTAACCATCACCTCATCTCCGCTGTATTGCTTGAGACAGTGCAGTAGGCGGCTGGTGTTGGCCAACCAGAAGGACGTGGTCTCAAAATCCTCGTTCCTCTGTTCAGAAAGACGCTAAGTCACGCCTGGTGACAGGGAACTGCGAGAGAAGTGGGCCTGACCTTGAGGACGCGCTTGATGGCGTTGATTGTAGCGGTGAGCAGCGATTCCACTTTGCGGTCGTCATTGACGTAATCGGCATGGCGGACGCACATAAACAAGATGTACGCAGGAAGACACGGAACAGATCCAGATAACATGCTTGGATGCATGTCTGCAAAACGTTCAAAATGACACCAGGAGATGTTAGCCGACAAAGCAGATTCCGATAAAAAAGGATTGACATATTCATATATATACATTATAGGACTTCTATCATCAAATCAAATTTATTTATTAAAGCACTTTTAGGCAAATAATTGCCACTCAAAGTGTTGTATAAAACATTTAATGTACAATAAGACTATAAAACTATAAAATACCCTCATTTATCCCCACCCAACAACCCGAAACACCCATTACACAGACACACACAATGTTTGAAACAATAAAAAGTAAATAAATTATGGCAAGACACAGACTAACCAGGGGTGGAAAGGGATTTGGGGGAGCTTATCCACACTGATAGCAATGACATCAGGATTTTTAGCCATTGAACCACACTCTACCAAAAAAATATACTTCGCCAAAACATTTACCAATCAACTATTTTGATAAATTTAATCCTCCTTATATTGTTTTGGCTTTGCTTTAAAAATCCCCAGAGATTTTACACAAAAATAAACAGATTTTTTTTCTAAAAGTTTTGCCCTCTTAAACCAAATGTCATATTTTACATAAGAGAACACATTTCTTTAAATTGTTCTGTATCGCTTTTTGAGGGTGTTTTTACATATGTTTGTGCATTAAATCGATCCAAGTAGCCCAGATTGACTAACCTGCCTGGTTTAGTTATTTTGTTGCATGTTCCACCCACTTCATTGGACTTTTAAATTTATTGTTCTACATATAATGTGCTGTGCAAGGTTATTTTTTTTCCTTTTTATTACAATAATGAATTCAGGTGTCTCACACGTGTGGAACTACCCACAGTAGCGGGTCGATTTACATTATTTACTCTTTTTGGGTAGGTCAAGGAACTGTTGCGTTTTGATCTGTTTTCTAACATATTTTTTGTTGTTGTGCGTATATGGAACCAGTTTGTTTTTGTTATACTGTCCCCTTGGATGCTGTAATATTATTAAACGAACTGAAGCAGTTTGGTATCTGTATCCCTGGATACCAAAAATGCAATACAAAGAGAAATGTGAATTAGTGATCTAAATTGGGTTAGGTTTTACCCAATTTTTTTATAGAATTTTGGTTGAGCCGAATCACGTTTGGCTAAGCAAACATTTTATATCTGATTTTCATAATCGAAGCTCTAAGCATGCAAATTTGCTTCGCCTCATCGTCTTGTCCGCCTTTATTACGCTATCACAAAGTATATAAAATGTGTACTGCCCGATAAAAAAAAAAAAAAGGATTTCAAACAAGCATAACTGTCCATTAAAACTGAAAGGAAGGATGTCGACAAGAAGTTGTGTCCAACCTGTGATGAGTGTTTTGACGAGGACAGCTTCGTCTTCCTGGTCGTACTCCAGCATGCCCTCAAAGTCTTTTTCCTTGCGTTGGAGCATCACGTGACGCCCTAAGTCAGACTTGATGCGGCTGCCGCTGTGACCCGCTAAGAAAACGCATCAGAACAGCTATTATGGCCGTTGCGGAAGTCGTGATGACGTAGCAGCTGAATGGCTTACCTTCTAGTTCCTGGACCTTCTTCATGTAAATCCTAAGCTGTTTCTTCAACTTGCGCTCATTCTTCTCCAGTTTCTCCACCACCTCTTTGAGGTCCTGCGCACAAACCACATGTGTCATTTGTACCCCTTCGTATGACATTGTGTATGACATTTTCGATAGAATCGCATGAAATAGGACACTCTATTACAATATTAACATTTTCTGAGTCCTGCAGGCTATACATATTAGAGCTAAGATTCATGGCCCGAGCCCGAACCCGAACCCGAGGCAATTTAGGGCCGGGTCGGGCCTGAAATGTCAGTCATACGGTCGGGTCGGGTCCTGCCTTTTTTTTTTTTTTTTTTTTTTTTTTAAATTAATTAATAATTATAAATATATGTTCATTAAAAATATATACTTAAACTATGTATGGATACTAGACCAAGGAATACTTGTTATAAAATAAATAATTTGGATAAAACGGAGAAGGAGCTGTAATTGCTTTTAACGGAGCCAGAGCATGCTCTGTGCACGTGACGTGACGTGAATGCTGTCCTCTTAATAATCTTCCCCTCCGCAAATTCGCGTGATTTTGGCCTGGTATCCCCGATATGGAGTCGGACCAACAAGAAGTTAAGGATAAACTCAAGAGAGGAGAACTGACGAGGAAAACGCACTCTGGTAAGAGTTTTAATAAGCGTTTTATATAGAATACGATCGCTTTTGTCGGAAGTGTACATGACATTTTCATCCGCGTTAAAAAACGCAATTTGCAGAATAAAATCACGCTTTATTGTTTAAATAAACGCGTTATATAGACTAGGATCTCCCAATTATTATAATTAGCTCGCTTTATTGTTTTAATAAGCGTTTTATATAGAATACGATCAGGGGGGGGGGGGATTTGCATAGGAGTCGGAAAAGGGCACAACACGTCAACACCCCCTCAATGATAGTGCCGCGCTAAAATCTTAAGGACGTACTACTACTGCTGCTGTGGATTATGGCCCAATGATCAAGTCGTCAAAATGACGGACGCCCTTAAATGTTTTCGCTACCTCAAAAAAAAAAAACCCGTCAATGACAGATTGTCGCTTAATGTAACATCTGCAGTGCAGACACAGAAATATAAAAGATGTAAATGTTTATACAGTTTTATTTAACTTAGGCCTAGATGTTGTAACAAAAGGCAGAGTTTAATTTGTTATCATAAATCACCCCTCCTTATAAATAAAATATGTAATTTCGGGCCCCCTCGGGCCGGGCCAGCAAATCCAGTTAATTAGTCGGGCTCGGTCCGGGTCGGGTTTAATACCCCTCGGGCCTGCGTCGGGCTCGGGTGCTTTTTTTGGGCCCGATCTTACCTCTAATACATATCACATGTACTGTATATACGGTATACCGTATTTTCCATACTAATAGTGCACCCCAAAATTATTTTTTGTCATATTTTTTTTATTAAGGCACACCGGACTATAAGGCGCATAAAATTGAGACTACATTAAAGCTAAGAGACTGCCGTTGGGCTATTATAGACTAATTGTACATATTGCTATGATTAATCAGTCGATAAATGTCCGACCATGATCTTATAACATTGCATGCGATGGGCGTCACACGCCCACTGCCCGAAGGACAGTTGGGATGGGCTCCAACACGCCCGCGACCCTAAGAGGATAAGCAGTGCAGATAATGGATGGATGGATGGAATGGATGGATGCATGCGATGGGAATTGAACTGGAATAGTGGCAGTGAGAGCACCACCACTTTACCACTAGACCACCAGTTGTCCGACTCCCCCCCCCACTACCCCGTCCCATCCAGCCGGCCGCCTTATCCCGCGTCCGCTGCCGTTCAGCCGAAAAAAACGCAAAAAGTGAAAATCTGCGAAGCAGTGACGCCCCCTTTTTTTTGCAAACCTCTATTTTTGGGTTTTTAAATTAAAGTATCCTTATTTCCTGTTTTTGTTAGATTTCTTCTTTCTTCGTTTCAACACCTTCACAGGACATGTTACTATTTTGTAGACTTTTGGGTCTCTTAAAGCGTCAAGACCTGTGCATTTTTTTTTTTTTTTTTTTTTTTTAACCATTACAGACCGCGAAGCTCTGAAGCCGCGAACGTCGAACCGCGAAGTAGCGAGGTCCCACTGTATATCAATTTGCTTAATTGTTGCAAAATAATTTTCCGAATACGGTACTGTATAATCCTGAATGGTAAGCATAACTATGATTACTCTAAGCTTTTTCAACCTTATCGAAGGTATTCTGCGGTACTTAGGGCGCACCTATAAATTCTTCACCAAATTGGGGTTTTTAGGTTCACCTTATAGTTCTGAAAATGCGATACTTAACCTAATAACAAAGGAGGGTTTAGAAGTTTAGCTTTTTACTAACTAGGTTGTCATTAGTGAGTCTGGTTATCTCCAGCTGCACGCTGTACTCCAGCAGGGCCTCCGGTGACAAGGATGTGGTATAGTTGAGCGCCTCCTGCTTCTTCTCCACATCCTCTTTAAGCGCCTCGACCTCAGCCAGCAGTGCTGCCACCTCCACACCATGATTCTGCTCCTGAGACTCGAGTTCATGCTCGAGGAGCCTACACAACCAAAAACACTGTGACTACCATGCATGCACTCACAAAAGCCCCTCTAGCTATTGGAAGCATGTAGCAGTAGCACAACAAAAAGCAGATACAAGTTGCAGAAGAAGCAGCAAAAGTCAACCTGGTGACTTCCTTGAGACCTGCATATGCCAGCCAAGCTTCTCCATCCTCATTTACGCCGACCCAGTCAAACTGGGGACAGGGAGTGACGTCGGAGAGAGAGGAAGCGACATCAGAGAAAGGGGAAGCGAGCAGGCTGCTGGGCAGAGGGCTAAGGAGTTAGCGGCAGGGAGCTAGTGAGCAGAGGTTAGCCGGAGAGTGCAGCCAACAGCAGTTTAAATGCAACCTACTTTTTGGACTCGCACACACGCTGGTAGACTAGCAGGGCCTGCTCTTTGTCTGACGGAAGAATCTCAGAGTCCGCATTGCTCTCAACCTCCTGTTATTAGGCACAAAACAGAAAAAAAGTTCACAATTGGATAACTTGACTCTTAATTAATTTAACTTTTAAAGTAGCTGGCTTTTGTTCGCTAGTTTAATCGGCTATTATGTAGTACCTTCAATGTTTGTTATAATTGTGTGGGACATTGCGATAGTTTGAGCTTGATAGCAGTTTTGGCTAGTAAGCTAAAGAGGCTTATGATGCGAGTTGTAGTTGTTTATCTTAGGTTTAGTTTTTCATTTACTCAATACAGTAAAAATAGCTTATTTGATTGTTGAATAGTGAAAACAATGTGAAGCTTCTATATGCTGCACGATGTAGGAATTTTAAGCACAATACAGCTGATTACACAATGCGTGAGTTACGAATCAAATTGAAAATCTTTAATAGGGCTAATACACAGTAAGTGAAATCTATAGAAAGGTAATAATACTCCAATAAATATAGCGATGATTTTCTGTCCATTTAATGTGAAGAGACAAAATATTAATATTTGATAATAAACATAAATGATAAATGTTTACATTTAGGCCTACGTGTGATTCTTATAAGGAAAGGAAAACGTTACTGGAAAAAGTATAGGGTGCCCTCCTCGAAAGCGTCACCTCTCATTGCAAACCTCTATTTTTGACTTTTTAAATAAAAGTATCCTTATTTCCTGTTTTTGTTAGATTTCTTCTTTCTTCGTTTCAACACCTTCACAGGACATGTTACTATTTTGTAGACTTTTGGGTCTCTTAAAGCGTCAAGACCTGTGCAAGTGTGTCTTGGTAGAGCTGTTGTGAGGCGCCAACGAGCTGCGTCTTGAGTAAAACCACTTCTTCCTTGCGTGCATCCAGCTCCTCATTGGCCGCCTTCAGCTGACTCATCAGGACATCATAGCCTTCCCGCATCTGTTGGGAAACGTCAGTATCGGCCGCCCTCTCACTCAAGCTGCGCTGCAGCTCGTTGAGGTTGTTCTTTAGCTTCTGGTTTTCAAACTCCAGCTCCTGGCGCTTTAACAATGCCACAAAAACCATGAGATTATTTTCCCTAATGAAATGTTTGATGGAAATTTGTGATACCTTTAAGTTATTGTAGGCCAATTCTGCTGCTTCCTGCTCAGCGGCAGCGTTTTTGGAAATTCTTGCAGCCTCTTCATCACTTTCCTGGAAGAAGTATCAATTTATTTCAATTCCTTTCTATCAATGTCTTATAATTATTTCTTTTAAAATTGTGTAATGAGATAACTTCTAGCAATGTCAATAGTTCATTTGATTAAAGAGTAGCCAGAATTTCAGGAATGGAACTCGGAACATGTTAACACGCCAACCTTGTTCCTGGCAGCTTCGTCAAGTTTGTCCAGGCTGGCCTGCAGCCGTTTCCTCTCATGCTCTAACTCGCGCACGCGCTTCTGCAATTTGAGGAAGATGCTGATGTCCATTGCTGCCTTGTCTGTGCCCATCTCCTGTAGGAACGACATCCAGAAATGCATCAGGCAATCCAACAGACAGAAATCTTTTTGAGGCTACAGATCATTGCCAAGGTCAACCAGTTCCATACACACTTTTGTAAAGTAAAAATAATGAAATTACATAATGGATGCAAAGGGTTTATATTAAATGTTAGGAATTGCTAACTACAAAAACAACCAGAAACACTGTTAGATTTAAACAATTGTCCTGCAAAATGGGGAAGATTGATTAGGGGGAGTAGTCGATGGTAAAAAAAATAATTGAGCAGATAATTAAAGCAAAGAGAAGGAAGAGCTTGAATGAGTCAGCAGACCAGCACCTGGACCTTATGAATCGCATCATTTGGAGCTTACTGCATCGACTCAGTGATTGAAATGGGAAGCTTCATCGTTGCGGTCTCAGACTTCAAGCACAATTTCACTTATTTCTTATTGTTGATGTTGACTATGTTTTGCCTACTGGTGGCTATGCAACATTTATTGCAGCCTGGTCATATTGGAAGGAGGATTACCTTATGTGCGGACAGTTTTCACATTTTCTTCAAGGTAGAGTTTTTACATGCCCTGCTGTAGGTTTGAGATTAGGGGATGTTGTAATTGTGGCCTTTACAGTCGTTTGAGACTGAGTGATTAGTTAATGTTATTTGATCATTTCTAAAAGATTTGTATATGAATGGCCACTGTCTTGTATTTTTTTGAAGACGCCAAAGTTAATGATGACTGACATTATTTGAAAGGAAATTAGCAAACCTTTTTCAACAAGTTTGCCGCAATGCTTCCCACACATGCAGACACTTGCTTACACCCCATCACAGTCGAGAATCACATATACATGCTGAAATATGCTCACCTCCACCAGCTGTAGGGCATCATCAGCATCTCCTGCCTCCGAGGTGGATATGGAGGTGTAGTTGGAGTCAGACTCCAAGCTGCTCACATTCGAGGAATTTCTGTGGTGGCCCGGCTGGAACTGCACAAAGGTTAGTGGTAAAACACGTTCTTTTTCCCACGAGTTGGGGTGAAAATTAGCTGACCTTGGCTAGAGAAACCTCTTCCTTCAAATTGTCATATCTCTGCTCCATCCTGGAATATTCTTTTAGAAGATTTTGGTATCGACGACGCTCAGCGTCCATCTCGGCACGCAGTAAAGCGCTTCCGACATCCTCTTCACACGCACGCATACACAAAAACAAAAGAAATACAATTACCTGGTGGTGGTGCGCATGTTTGCGATGCCCGTAGGCCAGAGGTGGGTAGTAACGGAGTACATTTACTTGAGTAGGTTTCGGGATATTTTGTACTTCTAGGAGTATTTTTAAATCCATATACTTTTACTTGAGTAAATTTGTATGAAAAAAAAACTGTACTTTCACTCCGCTACACTAGGCAACAAGGAAGTCATTACTTCGTTACTTAATAAATCCTCTCCACGTAAGTGCATGTCTGTTTGTCTCCGCTCTTCCATGTTTAACAATCAAACGTAGCACCCTTGTCACGTGACCATATTAAACTACAGCGGAGGAAAAGTTGTTTACGGATGAAACAGATGAAAAATGTCACTTAGCATTACCGACTTTGAAAACACACAAGAGTACCCCTGGCCGCACATCAAAAGCATGTTCCCCTTAAAAAGGGTGCGAAACACCAACTACAATATACAATGTCTTCTCTGTTTGAGTTCATGGGCTAGCTTTTTGTTCTGCTTGCAGAGCCAGTAAAGTATTGGGGCTTTAAATGTGCTACATGTGTTTTTATTTTATTGTTTATTAAAGCAATTTAATTTACATTGATTATTTTAATCTACTGTTAAATGTATTTTTTTGTTGATTGGATGGACTTTGATAATTTGGTGATCTGATATGTTGTTTTTAAAAAAATAAATCAATAAATATGACATCGCTACAGTCAATCAGTCCTTGAGTATTTTTTTCACAAGTACTTTTTTACTTTTACCCAAGTACGTATGACTACCTTTACTTCTACTTGAGTAATATTATTCTAGAGTAAAAATACTTTTGCTTGAGTAAAATTTTTGGCTACTCTACCCACCCTCTACCATAGGCACAGTTGGAAAACAAGCTACACGATTGGCCGATATGGTGTAGGGCAGGGGTGGCCAACTCAGTCCTCGTGAGCCGCAAGTCCTGCATGTTTTTGGAGTTTTTCTATCCGATAAAGGTTATTCCAATCACCTGGATCATTATCAGCCTCCCACACAGCTTGCTAACAAGCTGAAAATTTGCATCATCTTATTGGGAGAAGAGAAACCTCCAAAACATGCAGGACATGCGGCTCTTGAGGACCGGGTTCGCCACCCCTGGTGTGGGGGCCATGCAGAGGCTTAGGCCAAGGACTACTTTGACAGAAAAAAACATTGAGTGTTTTATTGCAATTAAGACTTGTAGTACTTCGTACCAATTCTGAATATTTCTGTTTAATACAGAGATTCCTTGGTTTAATGGGACAAGAACCACCTGCAAAAAGTAAAGCTCTGCAAAGCAGTGTTGCACCTTTTTTTTGCGAGGGGGCCTTAATTAAAGCGGACTTGCCGGCTGAGAATCAGAGTGAGAAAAAATAGAAACCCAGTACTTATTTTAGATTAGTCTATCTATTTTTGGGGGGTCCATGACTCGATCAAAGCCATGCCGACTGAGAAAAAGAGAACCAATTCAGGAAATATGTCTTTAAAACCACAAAAAAGGAAGAAAATAACTGAAGTTCAGAGCTAAAATTTGAATAGTCATACTATTGCTGATAGAATGATTTCCTGAGTCTTTTGGAGTTGGCTGACCTTTGGCGCGACTCGACTCTTGTTTGATTTTCTGGTTGAGTTCTTCCTTCTGGCTCTTCAGCAGAGTGTTTTCTTCCTCCAGCTCAGCAATCCTCTGCCAAGAAAGAGAAGATGCTCGATTGGCTGTTGGTTAACGAGCGCACTACGTTTCAGCTAACGCTCTTCTCACCTGGGTCAGGCTCAGCTTCTCTGTGTGGTACTTTTCCTCTATCAAATCCTTCTGCGCCCGGGCCCCATCTAGTTGGGCGCGAAGCGCTTCCATTTCCGCCTGCAGCGCGGTCAACTGAGTGGAACTGCCCTGCTGACTGCGTGCCTGCTGCATCTGCTGTAACTGCTGTTGGACGCGACTGAGCTCCGTGCCCAGGGTTGTGTTGGCCCGGAGCAGCTGCTCGTTCTGCTCTTGGTACACCTTTGCCTAAATATGAGTGTTTCATTTTCAGGCTTAAAGTGACAAACTCATACGGCTTGAATATGTTGACGAATAGAAAAGCAATCGCTTGGGATTTCCCCGACACATTTTTTTTTCATTTGAGTCCAAATAGGTTTTGAGCATCTGCTAATACAGGGCCCTGATGGATACATTTCAATAAGTTTAAGAAAAAAATGCGACCAAACAATGCTTCCCTTTTCGAGCCCATGCCGTGCATATAAAGCACGACAAGAAGGAAAATCTTTAGCTGGAGAATAAAAACTTTAGCGTGTTTGCGTACATCTGGTGCCAAATGCCAGTACCTTGTTGTCCATCTTCTGTTGAAGCTGTACAATTTTATTCTCCATGCCAGTGTTGAGTTTCTCTAGGCCCGTCACTGAGCGAGCCTCCGTCTTGAGCACTTTAAAGCGGCGCAGCGCACGAGTGCGCCTGTAGGCACACTGCAGCGCCACGGCGGCCTGCCGCATGCGAGAGAACTTGAGCCTCTGTAGCCAGCCACGGACATACTTCTGGATGATGAGCGCCTTGTGGTGCAGCAAGAACTGGTGAGAGAAGAGAGCTCGTGACATGGTGAGCTATTCAAATTGACAACGACGGGCCTCCCTGCCTCCTCACAAACATCCTTTTGTCCTGCTTTAATGAAACCTTCTCCTAAGAACCAAAGGTGCACACAACGTCCAAATTTTCTTTTTCTTTTACACTTTTCAAGAATCTAACCCAGGAACTAAACTGTAAAGCGGATGTACTAACTAAACAGTCATCTAATGTGGCACCTACATCCAATTTAAAAAACCTTACAAATATCTGAAATCTTCATGTTTGACCTTTTCTCTTGTATGCAGAAATTCTTCGTCGGCTGTCAGCATTTTTCAAAATGGCGATTCATTTTTGAGAAAACTAGCTGAAAAATGTGGGACTAAAAAAATAATCTGTCCATCCTTCCTAGGAACTTATAATGGAATAATTATTCAGAATACAAAAATCGGGTTCTCTTTTGGCAAAACAGCAATTCAAAGACTAAATATTTTTCCTGCACACATTTTAACGCATGCATGTAAATATATTTCAGTGTGTGTGTGTATGCGTGTGCATGCGCACTACCTCCTGGTAGATCCTGCGTGTGAACATCCCTCGTGCAAAGGCCTGAATGGTGATGGTGGCTCGCCGTACGTACAGGAAAGCGCGGCGCTCTCGGGCCATGCGGTAATTCTTCTGGCACACCACAGCGGCCCGCGTCAGACGCAGGTATTCAGCGTACCTGGGGTCAGAGAACATGTGATTTCTGACAAAAAGCAGCTTTGAAAACCGTGCTTACAAATTAGATTTAGATGCTGTTGTGCAAGTATTTGAGTCTAATTTCAGTGGTGCACTCGTTCATACTTAAAAAAAAAACATTTTTACTTTTGGCTTCGGACTGCTCTACTTTACTCTGGAAACTTGTTATTGATCTTCCTAAAAGTTTCCAGTGTTGACATTATTAATACATTTTTAACTGTCATGTATTTTAAATGTGTGAAACACTTTTGGTTGCTTTAAAAGGCTCAAAAAATGTAAATGTAAAAACCAACTGTCAAAATTTTAACTAATGATGGTATCACCAAAGCAGGACATGAATCAATGTATGTAAGTGCCACTACTGAACAGTCAATTTAAAAGATATAACAAAGAAAAAAATCTGTTTCCGATTCAATGAAAAAAAGCATCTACAAATAAAGTTACTGACCTGCGAGCCAAATATCCTCGCCCATATCTCTGCAACAAAATGACAGATTTGCGGATCCTCTGGTAGCGAACCCTCTGCAGCCATCCACGCACAGTCTTCTGCACTGTGATGCAGGCGGCGCGAAACTTGTCAGCTCGCAACTTCTCCAGGTAGGCAACCTGACCCGCCCGGAAGAAGATCTTTGTCTTCCCCAATTGGAACATGTCACCGTCCTGGACCACCAGAAGAATCCAGTTATAAATATATTTAGGAGTCCTTCCATAAATCCATCTATTAGGCAAAGCACAACAAGTAACACAGCCAAACATGTCTGAAGGTTTTGCTGGCATCGGTGCTCCAAAAAGTAGATAGTGGATGCTCTCAATCAGATTTTTTTCCTGTCGATTTACAAGCTTTTACAGGAAAAGCAAGGCTAACACTCCCGACAGGCAACAATACAAATTATGGGCAATTGCCAACATGGTAAAAAGTGTACTAATGCACATCCACCAATATTGTAGATGTTTAAAGTGGACCATTCAGGATCATAGACCAAGACTGTATGAGAGAAATAGGAGGCTGCATTTTACTGCTGAAGATTGAAAAAAGTAGGAAAAGGCACAGAGGTGATGGGCTTTTCTGCCATTTTCCAAATGTAGTGTTTTTGTCATTTTTGATCAAAGATGATAACAAATTGCTTAAACCGGATGAATAAGCATCTTAATTTCCGACTGTTCACCTTGATCAACTTCTCCAAAAGTTTCCGACACACCAACTTCTTGTCCGGACAAGACATGTCCGACTTGCACATTAGCACACGATACCGGCTGAAGAAGTCGTTGTAAGTCCACCTTTAAACAAAATACAAATTAATTTCTAATGTTTCGATGCCAGCAGACAATACTGACAGTCACATTTATAACTGACTTTCATCGTATATTTACTAAGGAGAAATGCCCTAACCAAATGTTTGGGGAACACACCACAGCCATCAAAGCTGTGCTAAAACATCCATCCATCCATCATCTGCGCCGCTTATCCTCAGTACGGTTGCAGGGGTGCTGGAGCCCATCCCAGCTGTCCTCAGGCAATGGGCAGGTGACACCCAGAACTGGTTGCCACCCAGTTGCAGGGCACACAGGAACATACAACCGTTCACTTTCTTATTCACACCGAGGGACAATTTGGACTGGCCAATTAACCTTAAATGCATGTTTTTGGAACGTGGGAGTAAACCGGAGTGCCAGGAGGAAACCCACGCAAGCATGGGGAGAACATGCAAACTCCATGCAGGAAGGCTGGTAGCTGTATTTGAAATTACGACCTCAGAACTGTGCCGCAGAAGCGCTAACCACTCTTTAGCCGTACTACTCTGTGCTAAAACAATTAACAATTAATTGCTCTAACGAAATAAAAAAATACTTTCGAACCTTGCATTTCAGTTGATTACCTAGATAATTATTATGAAAAGTTACGATTTTAGAAATGTGTGTAACACACAAAAATTCATTATTCTTGGGAAGGGTCGAGGTGGTAAGTGAGGAAGAGGAGGGTACAACCTAGACGGATATCCAGCAGCACTGATGCGAATGGTCTCAAGGACGCCACACGCTCGCAGCTGCTGCACTGCTCGGCGGGAGTCGAACCTGCAATTGCAGAGTGGTGGTAAATTAGTAAGCAAAAGGGGAGGAGTTTCACACTGACAAGTCACTCACGAGAAGGCCTCCTTTTCGTCATTGGGCTTGATGCAGCGTACATAGTGTGGTGTGGTTGCATTGAGCGTCTCCATTAGAAGATGCAGCGAGCTGCGGAACTGAAAACACAAAAACATGCGTGGTAGCCTTGGTGCACATGCGGTGGTTGTCCAGGCACTGGCTCACCTGAAGTCCAACGCTCTTCCTGTTTTCTTTATTAGGGGGCTTGGGTGCCGAACTAGCAGGCCGCACATTGATCCTTGCCGACTTAGGGGCATTGTCTTCACCACAAAACAGATCAGCGACAAGCTGAAGCTGAGGCAAAAAAATCACAGGCTCAGACGGGCTGTCTTGGAGATAGCTCACTCCTTCCCAACACTGCTTCATGGGGTGATTGGAATCTTACCTTACTCGCCTTGAGGATGTTGATCTGTTCATCATACACAGTGTCCCTGTTCTTCTCCAGGAAGCCAGCAGACTCGTACTCAACCTAAGGGCAACAGTGTACCATACATACAAGAAGCTCAAACACAGATAAAAAACAACAACAACCTGTGGACAGTCAAAGAACGAGATGAACATATCTGAATTTTTAACACACCGCGGATCTGTGGGGAAAATGTGATCAGTGCACCCCTAATTTCACCCCATTAACAACACCTCATGAATCACAATTACATTTGATGGATGAAGCTCCGTGTCACTTACCTGGTCAGCAAAATGGACAATGATAAAGGCTGAGTTGGACATTCGAGGTTTTTGAAAGTTGGCGCTGGAGGAATGCCGTGTATACAACTTCTGAGCCCAGTTCTGATCCGTTCCTTTGGGGACCTGCAAACCCATCAAAACCAAGTCCAATCAGGAAAGAAAGGTGATCAATAAAAGACAGGACTCTTTTAGCGCGTATTAAATTTTTGGCTTGAATGCTAAAATTGCCGAACAAGCCTGCCCTTCCACTCAGTGAGCTCTGGGAAGAATTTTTTTCAAATTCAGCAACAATAAGAGGAAAGAAAAGTGACCAACTCTGCACTCCTCATCCAGGAGGTCAAGTACGCCGAGCCGGGCCTCGATCAGGTCGATGCATGGCTGGTTGTCGTGGAAATCAATAAGGGTCCATGGGATCTGCTCCTTCATGTACTCCTCCTGTTCCAACTTGAACACGTGCTGTGGGCGCACAAGCATCATATTGTTCATGCAGCTTCAGCACCACACATAAAAAGAAACCTAAAAATCGCAGTTCCAATTTGAATCCATTTCCTCAGGCAGGCTGGTGACGAAAAGGCCAGGAAAAAGTAAACAAGATAGTCCGTGACACACCATTCAGTTATAAGTCACTTATTTGACTTTTATTGTCTTAAAAAGAAAAACTTGTAACACTTATTCATGACAGTAATTGGTAGTGAAACTTAATATATAAACCTTACCATACCAAATGTACAAAAACATGCTAGGACACTCTTAATTAGAAGATTTTCTGGCAGGACCAATGACCATGTGACTTGTTGCTGACATTAGTATACTTAGTCTCCAACATGAGTAAAATTAATAAAATTTGGGTGCCAAAAACAAATAAAAACTGATGAAAATATGTAAAAAAATGAATAAAACTAGCATACCTCTCTCTACCTCTTGTTTTTTAAATCACAGTGGTGTACAGTTCTGACATACGTATGGGCTTTGGCATCCAGTACATTCACATCTTCTTTTTAAAATGGTTAAAGATGCAGCAATAGTTGCATATTAAGTGTGAAGAACCTTCGGCGATTATTTCAAGTTGTCCTGAAAGAGGACATATCGAGAATCTTATCTCTCTCTAAAAAAGACACACAACTCAACACAACTTGTTTTCTACTGAAATTAAGAAAATCAAGTATTTATTTTGCAAAAACCTTAATTGGAACGCAGAGCTCTCATCTGGTAAAATTTCTGCCTCAAGCCAATCCCTACTTTTGAACACATGTTTTAAAGAGAATTATTGAATATGGTGGATTTATTGGCTGACCTATATATCAGTAACATTATATATTATATATATATACCGCAGCCATATCCCCCTAGTGGGAGGTGGCTAGAGTCATTTCTGGCTCTTTTTGGGAGATTGATTCAGAGGAGGGGATTCCCAGCCCCCTCGCTCAACCCAACTGAGGTGTTGGGAGTCATTAGGTGACCAAACCCCCCAATTCCAACCCCTAATGCTGAACGCCAAGCAGGGAGGCAACGGGTACCAATGTTTAAGTCTTAGGTATGACTTGGCCGAGGCTTGAACCACAACCTCCCAGTCTCGGGGTGGGCGCCATACCCCCAAGGCCACCATATCAGTAACAACAGTGAGATAATCCTTTCCGTGAGTCTCGTATCACATAACGTATCGTGAGGCACATAGTCGTTATTGTCCCTTCAGCACCTATGAAACCTTACTCAACAAGTCTAAAAGGTGCCTTACCGAGTTGAACTGCTGTTGCAGCTTCTCGTTGGCATAGTTGATGCAGAACTGCTCGAAGCTGTTGATCTCGAAGGTCTCAAACCTGCACAAGGGAAACATACAGTTAGCAGCCAAAAGATGAGAGCAGCCGAGCCTGTGCTATACCCATAGATGTCCAGGACGCCGATGAAAGAGTGCTGCTTGGATGACGTGCGCAGCGCAAGGTTGATCTGCGCCACGATCCAGTCGAACATGCGGGCATAGATGTGCTTGGCCAGGGCGTCGCGGGCATTGGCTGCCTGTTCAGATGCCATGTTCTTCACGTACGTTTCCGACGCCGTGACCAACTTCCTGTGGCACAGCCAGTGCTCCATTTGACGAAGCTCCAGTCCAAGAAGCTTGCAAAAATGAGCTAGGTGGACATCGTCGCTCTGAAAGAAAAACAGCAATGTAAAGACACATTTTTTGTTCAATAATAAAGGTTAATCCATGGAAGCATGGATTACCAGTACATAGACTATCCCATGAGTGGGGTGGAAAATTGGTTGCAAAAAAAAAAACCATACTAATGGCATCATGACATAAATTGTTTAATGAGAAATACCTGTAATATGACAATGTTACAAATTGTTTCATTTGTAAGGATTTTGAAGAATAAAAACCAATAAGGTCATTTTTACCCCACTCATGCTTCCAAGGGTTGAAAGATTTTGTGAAGGTAAACAAAAAGGTTTATTATTCGTTTGGATAATCACCAACTTCCTTAATTTTCAAACAAAACGAGATATAGTTCCGGGTCTCAGCTGATGTTGCAGTTTGGAAGTAAAGATGCCTTTACTGAGCCAGGGAACGTAATCCAATGCAATCCACGTTGAATTATCAGAAATCTCCTTTGTTTTTTTATTAGTCCCCATGTTTATCACAAGGTAAAACCTGTCTCAAAGCACAGCTAACTTCTCTGAATTTTACCTCTGCATGAGACTTTATTACTTAGGGTTCCTACAGCTTAAGGCAAGTTAAATTCAATACTTTTTCTTAATACCTTTAGATATCAAATTTAAGCTAAGTCGACAAAAAACTGTCGAAACAAAAAAAAAAATATATATTTTTTTTTGGGGCACACAATACATAGTGCCTCGTACATATGACCTGGCACAGCTCTTAGCCACGACAAAAAAGGTTCATCTGACAGCCACTTCACATTAAATTTACACTTTTCTATGGTTCAAAGTAAACGCATCCGTCCGAAGTTGCTATGCGTATTGTGGATAAACCCAAGACATGCCTCTGCTCAGAAAGGCCTGATTAAAACAACATCAAACCATTTAAAAAAGTTCCATTATTGTGATCAAACGATGTTGCAACGAAAGTAAATCGGTCAAATATTAAAATAGACAATGGATAAATTTTACTAAATCTTTTTAGTTCTAGCAAATTCAAATCCTATTAATATGTTCACACGTTTAACAATTTCGAAAATTGTAAGGCCAATTAAAGCCTTATTTTTAGAATAATGAATTTTATGCCTTTTAAGACATCTTAAGGAGCCACCAAAATCTTGTTAATAGTGTTAGTTAATTTATTGACTTTTTAAATCTACTTATTGTTACTAATGTTTGTAATAATTAGTTTATATTAACCATTTACTGGTCAGCTAATATTTATTTATCAAACTTGTTTGACCCGATTTTATTACGAGTATAGCTTTTCTTGAACAACGAAGATTTTACTGAAGTGTTAAATTGAGTTTTGTGAGGAAATCAATGCTCATCTCCATCAAAATGTTTTAAATAATTCGAAATTATGTGCCTTTTGTTGTGAGTTAAAAAAACATATTTGTGTTTGACGACAGCATGCACATGCTCACATTACAGTTGATACCAATCCAGCATAATTCTTCATGGAGAAATGCCTCAAGTCAATGGTCATATGTTGTGCAAGTGTTAACGTTAATGCTCATTTCTTATAAGTCTGTGCACGTTCATTCGTAATGGTGTTGCAGTGTATGTGGTAGTTGATGATGTCAAATTGCAAAACGAAGTGACTACATTAATCGAATTGCCAAATTGCGACGGACCCCTTTAAACAGCAATTTTCTATTTTTTTCTAATGTGTGTTACAAGTATCGGCTCAAAAACAATTGCAACTGTTGCAGATGTGGTACTTGCTGTTGAACGTACAGTAAACCACGACACAATTTAGATTAGACAGTATCTAAGAGTAAGAAAACTCTACCATTCACTTTTATGACTGCATTTTTTTTTAAAAACTGATAGTTAATGACTGGGTGAACCCTTTTTTCCCTAAACATTGTAAGATTTAGTATCTGATCAAATCAACATTACTTTGGGAAGTTATTACTGCTGCCCAAGACACAGGAGAGAAAGTATATAAATGTGAGCACGCACAGAGACATAGCAGGACTCGCCATCCCTCTGTGCAAATATCTCAATGTTGCCTAGATGCAAGACGGCTGCGAGGACTTTGAAGATGGCATTTTGGCTTGCATCTTTGATTCCTGCACAAACAGAACATAAAAAATGTGAAAAGATAGACCACATTTGGTCAAATGAGCACTATCCAAACTTATCGCTTCAATTGGAAGATCTAATATAATGGGTGACTATGATCATCTATGTTTTTATTATAAATAATAAAAATTAATCTGTTTTTAAATGTCACAAAAGAATGGCTCACCCAGCAGTCTGAAGGCATGCCTGGTCCTTTCCAAGTCTTCAGCGTCGTTCACGCCCTCGATGAAGATGTTTTCGCCCATCGAAGTGTATACAAAATCTTGAGCACTGGCTGGCAGCAAATAACACAAACGGGATCATGTCCTAACCATTAAATTGCAAGTAATTACAAAGTCATATTGGCTTGTATGTATATGTGAAATATCTAAAGATTAGCTGAAATTAGGGCTGCACGATCAACCAAAATCGAATTGATATCTCGTTGTGGTGTAGTGCCATAGCGATTTCTTATTGCAACTCTGTTTTTATTGGATCTCGATCGATGGTTGTTATTTTGTCGCAGTCGTATACTCTCAGTTTTGGGGGATATCATCTCATGTCACCATGTTTAAGTTAAACCCCCCCCCCCAAAAAAAAAAAACAAGCACAGAATTGCTCTTTTTTTGTAAAATTGCTAATCGCATCAAAATTGCAATAAAGGTCTGAAAAATTGCAGTTTGTTTTTTTCTCAAAATCATGCAGCCCTAGCTGAAACAGTGGTGGGATATGGTCCGGTGGGTGGATCCCTTAACATCTAGGGTCATATAGGCACCATTTACTGTGGTGTGTCTTGGGCAAGTACAACATGTTGGAGCCCTTCTCTCTCCAGGCCACCAAATGTTTCCACCCAGTGGCATAGATGACAATATAAAATTTTAATTGTTAGGGCTCGGTGCTTTTAAAAACAGCCCTACTATGACACACGGCTGTCGTAATCTAATTAATATCAAAATATATCACACCATTAGGCCTCACATTTATCTGTCATAACATGAAATACAGCACTTTTTTGCATCTACAAATCATTTAAAGCTGGATGGAAAAAATGTTTTCTTCTAACTAGTAGCACTTCCAATATTTCAAGCAAGAGCAAGCCAGTGCACACTGCAAGGACTACCATATAAGAAACTTAATGAATAAAGGTAGAATATCAGTTCTTGTATTTTTACATGAAATGTAAAGACACCTTTAATTAAATATGCTCCTGTCCATTTTCTGTTAAACACCCATTAGTATTGATAAAATCACTGATTACAACCATTGTTGGTGCAGCTAACAAACATTTGTGTGCCAGTGAGGAAACACATAATCTGCAAAAACCACATAGTTTTAAAATGTTGCTCCTTTTCTTATAATCTGCCTCACAATAGAAAATGCTCAGTTCCCACCATTTCAGTGATAGCTTTGAAATGGAAACGAGGAAAACTCACTGAGGTTCAGGTCTTGTAGCTCCGGCGATGAAGCTGACGCGCAAAGCTGGTAGAAGATGTGGTAATTGCGCTCTTCTTCAGCCTGCAACAAAAAGTGGGGAAAGTAGCATGCTTTTAATAAAAGTATTTAAAAGATGATTTTTTTTAATATTCATTATTTAAATAAAATTATTGAACATCCACAAATGTCCTCAGTTGTTTTAAACATGTGCGAATGATAATACGGTGCTAAAAAAAATACAACCCCTAGCAATAAGTATAGAATCACTAGTCTTGGGCAAGCCCTCACTCAGACATTCTGAGTAGAAGATAAGGACACACCCAATCAATTTATTTTCCTTAATTGGGCACCTGGCTTAGATTAAGTCTGCCTGTTAGTAAGCAGTTAAAAACAGCGCAGTTATCACACCTTGCCGGGCTACTGGACTAAGTGGATTGGCAAGAATCATGGCTCCAAATCATGAGACCAAAGACGGAATCGTCAAACTTCTTGAAGGAGGTAACTCTACTCGTATGGTTGCCATAGATGTGGGCTGTTCACAGTCAGCTGTATCGAAGACTTGGACCAAATACAAACAGAATGGGAAGGTTGTTTAAGTCAAGCGTACTGGTAGGCCAAGGAAGACTAAAGGCGTCAAGACAACTAAAGGCCAGTCGTCTTGAAAACTGAAAATACACAACAAGACAAATGAAGAGTAAATGGGAGGGAGTTGGAGTGAATGTCTGTGACAGTAATCTGCAAAATCACCTAAAAGAAATTTGATTTGTAAATAGGAAAGCTAAAAGGAAACCATCATTGACGCTTAAACACAAAATGACAAGACTGCAAAGGGCTAAGGAGAAACAATCATGGACTATGGATGACTGGATGAACGTTATCTTCAGTGATGAGTCAGGAATCTGCATTGGATAAGGTGATGATGCTGGGACTTTTGTTTGGTGCCGTTCCGGGGATATTTACAAAGAAGACTGCCTCCTTGGTGATATGTGGCTGCATGTCAAGCAAAGGCACTGGAGAGATGGCTGTGGTCAAAAAGTTTACATTGATATTTTGGACAGCTTTCTTATTCCTTCAATTGAAAATATTCGGGGATGATTAACTCATTTTCCAAGATGACAATGAATCATGCCACAGAGCAAAAACTGTAAAAGCATTCCGTGGAGAAAGACTCTAGTCAATGTCATGGCCAGCAAATAACCAAGATCTCAGCCCAATTGAAAACCTATGATGGAAATTGAAATAAATTGTCCACGAAAAGGCTCTGACCTGCAAAGATGATCTGGCAACTACAGCCTAAAAGAGTTGGCACCAGAGTGATGAAAAATACTGTTTGTCACTCATCAATTCCATGCCTCAGAGACGGCAAGCTGTCATAAAAGCCAGAGGTGGTGCAACTAAATTCTAGTGATATGTTTTGATTGTTATTTCTTTGACTGTTTTTCATGATTTGTTTTTTTTTTCCTCAGAATTGAGTGATTCTATATTTATTTGCCCGCACTTGCTCTATACAAGTAACATTTATTGACCATTGCAAGGTTTTTTCTTAATTCATTTTAGTTTCTGAATGCCAATGTGTTGCACTTTGGAATGACCTTACGATTGTTTCATATTTGTGATCCGAGTTATTTCTACAGAATAAAATGTCTTAATGAGGGCTTGCCCAAGACTGGTGATTCTTTACTTTTTGTGAGGGGTTGTACATATAGTTTAATTTATAAACATCTCTGAGTCCAACTTACCTGGAAAACTACCCTTGATTTCTCGAGCAGATATGTTCGCATGTTGGCACCAATAATGTGATAGCTGCGGTTGAACCCAATCTCAATGTACTTTCCAAAGCGACTGCTGTTGTCATTTCTTGTGGTCTTGGCGTTTCCAATGGCCTAAACCCAGGAGGAAAAACAAAGGATTAAAAAAAAAAAAAAAAAGTAAAAAAAAAAAAATAATAATAAAAGCTAAAAGGGAAAGATTATCAGACCACCAATAATATAAGCCATTTTGAAGCTCCCTTTCATTGTCCTAAATTACCCCAAGTTAACTCAATTTGACTTAATTCCAACATATGAAAGGATATGAATGGACTAATTTGAACTAGAATGTACAGTATATGAGGCTTTCTGAAAAAGAAACACATTACACTAAGATGGAGAGTCATCTAAAGGGGAACAATCTTCACGACGAGACTGGCTGTGACTGACCTCCATGATGGGACTGGATGCAAGAACTTTCTCCTCAACATTGGTGTCGTTGGCAGACCCACCAACTGTGGCAAAGAATCTCATGGCATATTTTGCAGAAACGGTTTTCCCTGCTCCCGATTCTCCGCTCACGATGATGGACTGGTTCCTCTCGTCCCTGAAAAGCAAGTGGAAGACTGGCATTGTGGTGCTGAGGTGATCGGCACTAACTTCTACCACGGTGTTTACACTCTTGCAACAACAGCCCCAGCATGTAACCCTAACTGTATACGCAACACTGGTTTTGCACTGCTATCCATGCCACATACTCACCTAGCCATCTGCTTGTAGGCCTCCTCTGCCACGGCAAAGATATGGGGGTCCATGTCACCCATGTTGCGACCACTGTAGGCATTGATAACTTCTTCGCCATAGATCTGCAGCTCCTCATATGGGTTGATGGCCACAAGAACAATACCTGCGCACACGGACATTACAGGACATTATCATGGGCAAACATTCCGACTAGTGCCACCTTTCAAAGCAATAGAAGCACTCAGCTGTTCAGTACTCATCCCAAAACCAATACAGTAATCTCTTGCTTGTGCATTGTGTTTTGAATTGTGATTGACTATCAATCAGTTACTCCAGCCATTTAACAGCGCTTTGTTGAATTTCTTCACTTGAACACTGGGACGAAAATCACATCACGTAAATATCCACCGCGATACTTTGTTTTAATTTAACAGTCCGATTTCCCTGGTCCGCACTAGTCTAAGCCAGCTGCTAGGTGAAAGCCGACACGATCCCACCATATCTCCCGGTAGCGTACTGCTCTACCAAACATCGCGAGGCCGCCCCTTCAATACTGTGCCTGGACAGGTGATCTGTGGGAAGAGCCATGCTCGCGTTCAAGAATCGCCCCCGACACCCACTGCATCAACAGGCTTACATAATCCGCCTCAAGGCTGGGCATGAAAATAAGTGTAGAAAAGTTAAGGTTTCAGCTTTTTGAATTTTGCTTATCGCTGGTTCTTTTTGGAACACAAACCCTGTGAAAAACAAGGGATTACTTGAGTACTAATCATAAATATTTCCCATAAAACAAGACCCTCAATAGAAAAACTTCCATAAAATGTTTTCCGATAAACTAATTCTCTAGTATTTGACAGGCATTAATTTTGAACGGCGAAAAAGGTTGCCACTGTCAGCTAAACTTGTCTTGAGTTCCTGATCCTATGGCCACAGCAACGGCATATACCGGTATCGAAAGTAGTCAACAATATACCTGTAAATATTTTGAAATATGGCCTTGTATCAGAATCAGTAAGAACCCAAACATTACGGATTAATACTAAACGATTAAACTTAACAAAGGCCTATTTATCTGAAGGCATAAAAGCCTGTAATAAGACCCTTGCAAGTCATTTTTTGATAAAGCCGCCGAAGGGTGCGTCACCACTGACCGCAGTAGGTGTAGATGTGGTTAGATTCCAGGAATCGCACTTTGAGGTTGTGCAGCACGGCGGGCTCATGAAGATAACTTAACGCCGTCAGGTCGTTCTCGCCGACCAGGATGTCAGGGTTACGCAGGAACGGCATTGGGTTGCTCTTGGGGCCCACCGGGTATTCGAGCGGCTGAGAAGACAAAGTTTGTAAAAAGTCAGCCCTTTTGCAATGAGAAAAGAGACCTGGTACAACAAAAATCCCTAACCTTGCCATCGTCCAGGCAGAGGTGCAGCACAGACTCTTCTTGTTTGAAGTCTCGGGTTATTTCTGCCGCCTGCCACACGTTCTCTTCGTCTGGGATCCATACCCGTGTGTACTGAAAGGTATACATATGCAAATATATTGGCCTTACATGCATTATCCATTGACATTGAAACAAATAACAAATTTTGACAGAACGGATACATGCAGGGACAGAGTGACAGGCACAAGTATACACACACCAGTAAGTTTTGTTTACACACACAGACACAACACAAAATAGATAAAATAAGTCCATACACACACACACACTCACACACACACCAGCACAGGTAAAAACACAAACAAAAAGTCAGCTACAAGAAGTGCTGCCTCATGAACTGTGAATGCCAACAAAGCACTAGACGAGCGGTCAATGCAAAACATGAGTGGCTACAAGCGGCCATGGGGGGAGTAGGAGCCCTAGTGGGTTACTTGTTCATTAAAGTCTAAACAAAAGCCCCCAACAATGGAACAGCCCTATTGGGGGAGGGAATTCTCACAAAAACAAGAACAAGAAGCTGTTGTGCAGGTTTGTGTAGAAGCAAAGCGAGCTTCAAACTTCCTGCCATGGGGATCACAGCAGGAAGGGGCAGGGTAGGAGATCAGACGAAATCCATAGGTATCCAAATTGGCATATCACACATGCTGAAGAAGAAATGTGGAATTCCCTATCCTTTCCCATCCCAAACAAGTGCTTGGTGGACATGGGGCACTGAAATTGCACATATGATTGTTTCCTGGCCGATGCCTTAATGCCAGCTTAAGCATGGTAACTTCTCACTAGGTTGATCTTTACCACAATTTTTGGTTATCACTGACCGGAGAGTTAATTATTCTATTCTACAATATGAAAAAAAATGCATATCAGTTGCTTACGAATATGCATAAAGGGAAAAATAAAAAGGTTAAAACAAACAAAAGAACATTAAAAAACCCATCAAATATTATAACATTCACGTTTTTATTTAAAGCATGTCCATCTCTGACATAGTTTAAAAATGAATATCATTCAAAACTAAATGTATCTTAGAGTTTTTTATAAAGTAAGGCATTCAACGAGCAAAGGAATAAGGTTTAAATTGGTTAGCGTAGTTTGTTTTCAGGAGTTGTTGTATCAGATCTATCCAGGTGACTTGGCCAACTATGTTCAAAAGGTTAATTGTCATACTGACATTGGGTCTGCTGGATCCATGTACAGAAGAAATGCTTTTTGTGAGCGCTTGGTGAAGCCTTGATTTAATCTGCACTACAGGTGGTCGTGGAGCCAGATGGACTTGCGCACACTAGTGTGTGCGTAAATGTGTGTGCATGTATGCACAAAGATGCGTCTTTCAGGATTTAAGGAGGCAGGTTGTTGAGCCTCAAAATTGATTGTCTGCCTTCGGCTTGAAGAGATTCCAACTACTTTTCAGAAGATGTCACTTTATTGATAATATTCATCATCATTATTATTATCATCATCATTATCATCATTATTATTATAATTGTTACAAGTATTATTATTATTATAATAATGCAAAAAATTCATTTCATGACAGCAACGCTCAATAAAAAAATACTGAAACATGGAAAGATACTCAATGGAGAAAAATAATACAGGGAAAAAAACGAGATTAGATGCAATAATGACAACCGAATGTGACATTCGTCATGAACAATGACTGGAGTTTTTTGCAGCAAAGATTCTTTACTGTGCTGAGAATAATTCCCAAGGTAAATTGAATGACCAGTGATGTTGTGGTACTGCAGAAAAATAAACAGTTAGTACTTTATAAATGAATAGTTGTCGCTCAATTAAATGTATTTTTTGCTAAATTTGCTCTTGACTGTCAAAACACCACATGGACAAATTAAGAGTGTAGCACTTAAAACATAAGTGCCTTGTCAGCATCATTATGCTTTTTCTTCACTACACCTTTTTAAAAGGTGCAATGTATTAAAAAAAAACTCCAACAGTTTAGACAGTTGAACAAATTTCAACTCACAAAGTGTTAAAATAACATGAGAGCAAAAAAAGCACTAATGCATTTCATGCATACCCCACTTTCCATATGTAAACAATCCTCTCCGCAACATTCCCAGAAAATCACAATAACCATTTGACTGCATTTGAAACCACAGTTCCCGGATCCCTTAACCGCCATTGTCATGGGGGCACCACTTCCTGTGATGTGTCTTGAACAAGTACAGCCTGGCGGTGCCCATTCCTTTCCAGGCTGTTTTTGGGCTAGGGTTTGCTCCCAAACATGAAACAAATAGTACTGGTTTCTATAGTTACCAGTAGTAGCCTCCTGACTCAGGTACAGCACATTTGTCACCTGGTCGCCGTTGTTTTTCGGTGTTAAGCGGCATCTTGCCCCTCAAGGATAAGCCATACCTCAGCCTTAACAGGCAGCGGCGTATGAGATTTGTGTGTGAGCGGATTGATACAAATATCAATATTGTCAAAACTGAGTGAGTACTTGGATCGGACCAATATCAATACTGTCCACTATCCATTTCAACTGTCACTATTATAATGTTGTTTGTGTGTCATAAGTTTATAAACACATTATAACTCTTACATTAGATCCAATTGTTTTTACACTTTATTTGCACTACTGAGGTTATTTTCAAAATATTGCGAAATAAAAGGTACAGCATTTTCTGGACTACAATACGCACCACTGTAAATCAATTTTTCGAGGGAAGCTTGTTTTCTCCACAATCACTGCGAGGAGGAACATATTTAAGTTAGCTAGTCGTAGCAGCAAAATAAAGAATTAAGGGACTGCAGTCTGATCAACATACCTGTCAACCTGTACGATTTTGCCATAAAAAGTACGTTTATTATGCATTTTAAGACGTGTACGACGTACGTGAAAATCTGTACCGAAAAACGCAAATTTGTCAATTATGGGTACCATCCGGTATACACCGACTATCACGAAACGGCAAATCAATCAAGTCAAACGAGTTCGCCGCGGAAGCCTCTATCTCGGTATTGTTTTTTTTGTTGCAAACGAAGCGAGCGGTTTGATGTAGTGAAAGGAAGTCCGTCTCTTTTTAGAGAACCGGCTTTTTTGGCTCAAATCATTAAAGAGAGCCGGCTCTCAAACGGCTCACTTGCTTTGATGCATTATATTACAAATTATTATGTTGTATGAATAAGTTAAGAAAAAAAGGAAGTATAAAATGAGACAATGAAAAAAGACAGGTTTGTGGTTATCCCTTTAATCCCAAAATTATCAACAATAATTTAATGCAGAAAATGAAGTCATAATTTGAATAAGAACATGTATTATTCTACTTAATTATTTTTGCATGTATTTGTTCCCTTCTACAGTGAACGCCCAAGCTACTTCATTTTTGAACTTTTTTTTTATAATAAACCTCATTCATGTCGAGCAACTCAGGATCTCACAACAAAATGTAAAATATATATAATATAACAAAACACATGTACAATATAACATGTTAAACTACATAGATAAAACATGTTTAAAAAAAAAAAACATGGTGTAAGATTATTTTGTATTTTGTAAGGGAAAATACGACAATTTGTAAGGGCACGGGTCCGTGGAGGTTGACAGGTATGGATCAACAAATGACTCTTTTGATGGCGCACCGAGTTTCTCGGGAATGCAACAGTGGTGATCATTAACTATCTATCTATCTACCTTGGTCATAGCCCTCAAGAGGGGTGACCATTTATAATAAATTTTATTGACACTATTAACAGCAAATAAACAATGTGAGGTTTGAACAATTTTTCTCGACAATTTTAACAGCAATTAAGCATATTTACAATTTCGTTATATCTGACAATATCACGTTTTAACATTTTTTCCGACATTTTTAACAGCAAATAAACACACAATTTCATTATATTATATCCCAACAATATGAGTTTTTATCGACACTTTTAACAGCAACTAAATACATTCACAATTTCATTAAATCATTTTCTAACAATATGAGGTTTGAACAATTTTTATCGACACTTTTAACAGCAGTTAAACAACGTGTAAAGGGCAATACTATTGTGCAAGGCCATAGCTCTGTCTTCTGAGGTGGGATGCAAACACTGGAAGATTTCTATATCCAGCAAACTGTTTTTTCATGGTTCCTTTCACACCCAACCACTATATTCCGTTTATCAGTGACATCATCACGATGAGGTAAGTCTTTTGATCAAAAATCTGACTTCACAGGGTGTTGGCAGACCTTTGAAATTGAATCAGCGTCTCTGCTTTCAATTGTTTTATCTCGCGAAGCACTTGTTTCGAGTAGTCTACAGTAAACAGGGACTTTTCACGCTATGTTTAGTCAGCATACGCTGCAAGTTACTCAAACCCACAAAACCAATCCGAAATAAGTGGAGGTAGAAAGTATGGCGTCATCTTCCCTGTTTGTGTCCCACACTTACGGCAGGTGAGCGACAGGTGATGTCGGGGTCGCGCGCACGCGCCGGTTCGCACCTAACTTGATTGTTCGTCTCACTAACAGAACGTCGACTTATTAGTTGAGTAACTTAGCAACCAGCTGGTTGACAGCATTAGGTTCAACTTGACTCACCGTCGTGTAGAGCTCGTTGACGGACATGTTTTCTTTTTCCTCCCCGACAACCGCCAAAGTCCACGCGCGCGTGCGCGTCCAACCCGGAAGCCGCTGCCTCCAGTTAGGACAGGTTCATGATGACAGGTACTTCCGCAAAAGCGACTTTTTTCTTCCAAATAACTTTTCCCACGCTCACAAACAGCCAACATGCGAAACAATTGACTTTGTTTGGTAATAGCGGTGCCAGTAAGTCCGCCCGCTGGCCGAGTTTCTGTCAGGGAAGGCACCGGGTCGGTTGGTTGTAGTCCACGTGCACGCGCATCGCTTCAACAGACTCTTTACGTCATGTTTTGCCGGAATACAGGTGCTCTTGTTGCGCGCGTTGTGATTGGCTAAAATTATGTGACGTCACAACGATGACTTTGAGGATTGTGAAAGTTATAATTGCCATGGTCGAAAAAAATTGAAATACCTGGCAAATAACTAGTTCAACCAACTTTTTTTTACATTTCATATTTAACTAGACTGTTAAACAACCATCATCTAACTGTTTTTGCTTTACATTTTCAAATACACTTTCCCTTAATTTATATTTGAAACAACTGTTGACTGACACATTAAACCCAGTGTAATATTACGTTTTATTTAATGATTATTATCCATCCTTGTTTTAAAAAGACATTTTTAAGACCAAGACATTTATAGTAATACAGTATATATATAACAGTTTAGTTAATCCGGCGTACCGGCAGCCCTTTAAAAATAGTCTTTTGTGATATATTTTTTCATATGTAAGGCACTATGGACTATAATGCGTATGTAATTAAAACTACAGTAATGGTTGCATATAAATTTAAATTTAAATCATTTATCATATAGAACATAAATTAACATTGCTACATCTGATTTCACCACTAAAATTAAATTTAGCAACAATTAAAATGTTAACCAGCATTTAAAACATTTAAAATGTTAAATACCACTCTATATGTTTCTCAAAGACAGAACAGTTACTGTATGCAGTATCATTTAACAAATATTCCTACAAGAGCATGTCATTTTGTACAAAACGTTATCATAAACAAAATTCTTCAAGTAATCACAATAATTTTCATACTTACATCCAACTATTGTGTAAAGCAACAACAAAAAATAATTTGCAATGAGCGTTCTAAAATTGGCTTCATAGCAATCGTTGAAGTTCTGTGCTTCTTTTTTGTTTCCTTTTAGTAACACTATTAGAATGTTAACCACAAAAGAGCACTTAAAGACCACTCAATATGTTTCTCAAAGGCAGAACAGTTACTGTATGCTGTATGAACAAATTGTTAATGATGCATTTCTAATTTTATTTTCTGGTATATAAGGAGCAAAGGATTATAAAGCGCACTTCACATTTTTGGACAATTTGGGTTGCCTCATATGAAAAATTCTGTGCATGGATTATATATTATAATATCTGGGGTTTGGGGCATTGTTTTTGTCTTTTACGGTGTCAGTTGTATTTTGTGTATTTTTTGGGGTAGGGAGTTGACCTGCCCTGAATGTTTAGTCTTTTTCTCTCTTAAACAGCCCTTTATTTACTTTTCATACACAGTGGTAGACATTTTAGATAAACCCTACTTAAGTAGTATTCTTCAACTTTTTAGTTTTTGCTTAAATAATCTTGAAAATCAACCCAGCTTTCGTAACTGTATTTACTTGCTTTTAAACACACACATGACACGTACGTTTTGACCAAATTTCCATCATCCTCAGCAAACAAATGGACATTTAGTGGTTTACAGGATTAAATTATTGTAAATGGTCCTAAGTTTTCTATTTCAAGAATAAATTGTTTTTATCACAAAATATTTGTATTCATTTTAAAGCACATGTATCAAACTCAAAAGAAAATAAATGATCCTAAAAATGAACATTTTGGGTTGTTTTTTTTTGTTATAAAGTTATACCTCTGAATATGACATTAATTTGTTCCTGGATCGAAAAATTGTTCATATCTCGAGCGAATTTTCCTGATATAAAATAACTGAAATCCAATTAATTCACTCCCAGCCTCCCTAAAGTATCAATATGAACCCTAAATAGCAATAAAACACATCTTCCTGATCGTTGAAAACACATCCAAATAGTTATTGATCATAAAAATACAGTAATAAGATACATAAGAAAAATAAAATGACTTTAAAGCCCCAGTATCTAATGGTAATGTCATGAAATTCTTGATACTTGGATTTCCAGCAACATTTTTCTCATATGTTGAATTTCTTGGGAGCTCAAGTAGCTCGTATGAGGTTTTACTATATTATATATGTGTAGTAACATTTTTTCAATGGAGCTGTATGTGTTTGACTTGAATAAGTAATACATTCAGAGTTACTTTACAGGAAGGAGTAGTAGTTCCATTTATTTTACATACCAATCACATTAAGTTACATTTATAAGTTACTTCAGGCCCTTTGAGGACAGCCATTACAGTACACTGATGTGGCCCTCGGTGAAAATAAGTTTAACACCCCTGCTTTAAAGAAACGTTTTGATGTTTTTCAGTCAGGTGTGTGGATTTGTAAGAAGGAGCTTTGTGTTTCAACAAAAGCGGCCGTAAGAAATGAATAAAGTGCTTACCTTTATGTAAAGGTTATATTGTGTGCTCATATTCCTTCATGTGTGGGCTCAATGTTGTCGTGACGTGTCTTGATTTTGGGAAGTCGACGAACAGCTCTCCTCTCCTTCGTTGAACACTCCCTCCCCAGGTATGAGCTCATTACCTGCGCCCCGCCCACAAGTCTTGCAGTGAATTTGGTGCAAGGTGAATCCAAATCAAAATGTCAAAAATCCCTACGCAAGTGGTGCAACATTATTATTTCCTGCAATATCGACACAATTTATTGAATCAAGGCATTATGCTTACCGTGAATACATCCAATAATTCACATTGCAACAATTAAAAAATTCATCTCATGAATGATCATAATATTTGAAATAAAAAATGCAGATCAGGGGTCTCAAATTTGCAGCCCTAGGGTTCATAGTTCGAGGCCCACGCCTTGATAAAACAGTTAAAGGGACAGTGTGTATTATTTGACCACTAGATGTAGTAGTATTCTTTTGTGCAACCGAAAAAGAGTGCTAAAAAATATGGAGACTCAAAGGGACCATAAAGCACTATTTTCTTCTATTTTTTAAGTATTTTTTAAAGGAAATTTTTTTTTTTAAAGTGTCCCTTTAAGTGTTTTCAAAGGAACATCATGTAATGTTTGAACACTGGATGTTGCTCTCTTGTGTAGTGCAACTGAAAACGAGTGATACAAAGCACAAGGAAAAACACAATTTACTCGAAGTGACCAAACTGCACCATTTTTCTCCTCTTTTTTTTCCCAGACTTTTGCCAGGTTTCTGTTTTTTTGGGGTACCCAAAGCAGCAAGATGGCAGACAATTATGTTATCCCCCTATGGAGGAGGTTAATGTTATGTCAAATGAATAGAAATCTCTTAACCTAAGAGTAAAACTGCTCATCTATATGATAGTTCACATATTTTGCGATTCACTAGGCAGCACAGAATAATTCACACCGTCCCTTTGAGTGCAGCCCTATCTAATTATGGATTATTTTCCTACTGATTAATTTATTTCCATATCAATTTCTATTGTGTTTTTATTTTAATTTTTAAATCCTATTTTGTGTAATTGAAATAAAGAAAGATATTTGAAAACAGTGGAAAGTTTTTATGCAGTGTCCGAGCCAGAACCAGCAGGCTCAAGGAAGGCTTCTTTCATCAAGCTGTCAGGACTCTGAACTCTCTCACTAACCTATCCCCCCCAGTCCTCTGCCTTCTACTAAATCAATGCACAGTATATAGTCTGACTTATAATCTGCACACTTTTTATCATAAAACGTCTATATTCTTATATTTTTATATGCTTACTTTTTTATCTTTTTAATTGTATTTTGTGTCTTCTTTTTGCACCCGGTGTGAGAGGAGGTAATTACATCTGTGCTGTGTATGTAGCATATTTGACAATACAGTTGGTAATGATAATGATTTAAACCATTTTTGTAGAAAACCGGATTTTGCCCAACCTCACTCGGACATGATGGCACTCTGCAAGCTTTGCAGTTTTTTCATGCAGAAATTTTCCAGCCTTACTCATTGGGTCAGCGGAGAGTACCCGTGGCCCAAAGCCTTTTTACTGTTGATTCGAAAAGAGAGCTGTTCTTCTGAATGGGTGCAAGATGCCATCATTGGGCAAGGCCAGAACTTGGTCTTTCTTATCTAGCTTCTCTTGCTCCATCTGCTGCAACCTCTGTTGTTGCCTTAGGTCCTCTTGTTCTTGTTCCTCCCTCTCGATTCGCCGCTGCTCAATCTGCGCCCGGAGCTCTTTCTGGTACGTCAGGAAGGCATCGTGCTGCCTGTGGGGGGGCAGGGGGGAAGCAATCATTAACACAAACAACATGCAAGACCTGAGCATGGGGAGTGCAGGCACCTCTTTAGCTTCTCATCTTCAGCCAGCTTCATGTCCTCTAGGGCGGCGTTCATTTCAATTCGCTCCTTGGCAGTGTCCGCTTGTCTTTGTAATTCGCGTCGATCTACAAGTGCAAACACAATTTCAACAAGAAGATAAGACCCAAGTGTATCAAACTCATTTTCATCCAACCATTCAATAAAAATTTGGTTCTGTTTTACTTTTGAACACCTGCAAATTAGATAGCTCAGGGTGCCAGGATTGCTAATTTTGTTTGTTGTTTTGACTACTGTTGTTGTGTCTTTAACTCCAACATGATACAATAAAATTATGATTCAACTTGAAGGTAGCATTAACATTACTTTACTTGGCTTACTGGAGCTGCTGTTGTTTCATATTTTGACTATTATGCCCTGTTTACATCATTGTTACTTATGTGTCACTTATTAATATGTTGCTGTTCTTTTATTCCACATGCCTGAGAGTTGATTTGTTTTCTTTAATCTAGGAGAGAGCTCATGGGGTTGCAATATGAGAATTGTGAGAGGGGTTTTTTTGTACAGTCCTCTCCTGTTCGCCCTCCAAGTTTAAAAAGCATTGGTGTCTTCTGTCTTTATTTTGAGTGTCTACTAAACTATGAATTCATCCAAGATTTAAGGCTTTAAATGGCATGGAGGAAGAATATTTCGCACTCAATTCCTGTGATTCAAATGTCACACATATCAAAAATAAATTATTTACACGTCTCCAAACCCCTTGACTAACGCTCAACTTGAACCTGTTAAAGAGAACTGTGAGCATCAATAAGTTGAAATTTGTGTCCATTTCAAGTCCTTACAGTTTTCTTCGGTCTGCAGCCGTCGAGACTCAAAGACATCCTCCATCAATCGGTTTCTGGCGTCCTGCTGCAGTTGGGTTTGTCTGTCCCGTCGGTCCCACTCCTCTTGCATCTTGTCAGACATCATTTGCTCCATCTGCTCCTCATCCTTCTTGCGCTGCATCATCTGCTCGGCTAAATACTCTTGGAAGTGGATCTGCTGGGCCCTCATGTCCGCCTGCCGGGGCAACACCATACAGTTTATAGACAACCAGAAAAAGTCAAGTCATGTTTTTTTTGTACAGCCCTTAATCACAAGGAGTCTCAAAGGGCTGCACAAACCATAGATTATTGCAAACTACAGACTATTATTACGCCATGCCCTGATCTAAAACCTACATGAGGGCAAGGAAAAGCTCAAAAACCTCAACATAAGAAAAAGGAAGAAACCTTGAGAAGGGACCGCGCATGAGGTAATCAAGAAAATGCCGGCGAAAAATCCCAAATTCCCACGTTCTTCGTACCTGTTTATCAGACGTTGCCTTCTGGGCTTGAGTCTCTTCCTTGAGCGACTGACTCAGGATCCCAAGTTCAATCTTAAGCGCTTCCTGCTGCTCCTTAGCCATGCGATCCAGCTTCATCTGCATGCTTTCATCCAGCAGGCGGCGGCGTGCTACCATTGCGTCCTGTTCCAGGAGACGCTTTTGCTCAGCCAGCTCCTGCATCGCACGCACTTTTTCCTCCTTCATGAGTGCAGACATGTACAAAGTGGGCAGAGGTCACATGAGCAAACATGCAATGTGAAAACTGAACAAATGTAAAAGCATATGTTGTGAGAACAAGACACTCACATTCAAAATTAAGACAGGACAAATGAGCAGGCACAAAAAGGACATCCACACACAAATAAACTCAAATTTAGGACAGAACACGGACACACATTCAAAGTGATATTTGGACTAACAGACAGGCACGTATTATGAGCACAGGAAAAATGCATGCGCAGGCAAAAGACATGAGGACAGGACACATGCACAGAAAATAAGGAAGAGACACATGCGCAGGAAAAATGTAGAGAACACAAGAATGCATGCACATAAATTCAAAGTGCAGACAGGACACAGATACGTAAAGTGACCAAAGAGCACATAGACACATGAGAACAGGACATCGATACACATCTAATGTGAGAGTAGGATAAATGCACAGGCACATCTCATTGGAAAATGACAAATATACAGGTAAAAATCATGAGGACGGGACACATGCACAAAAAATGAGGAAGGGACATATTCACAGGTAATATATTTAAGCAGAAGACAAGCATGTATTCAGATTAATTCAAAGTGATCAAAGGGCAGATGCACAGACACATATATGAACAGATACACATATAATGTAAGAGTAGGATGAATGCACAGGAAAAAATCATAGAAGACAGGACACATGCAAAAAAACAAAAAAAGAGTATAGGACAAATAAACAGGCACACGTCATAAGCTAAATCATATGAATACATGCAAATACATGTAAAGTGAGGAAAGGGCATACACACACAAAGAAAGGACACATACACAGACACATACCAGAAAAGACATCGACAGAAACACACACAGATCCACACACTTAGGTACAAAGTAGGAATAGAACACACATGTAATATAAGAATAAGAAAGCGAAACCATATTGTGAGGACAGGACACATACGCACATGTTAAGTGAGAACAGGACAAAATTATAGACATATCGTGAGAACAGGTAAAAAACACAAAACAAGAAACAAACCCACAAGCAATTTGAGACCAGGACAAATGTACAGGTACATTTGAGGGCATGAGAAATACCAAGTGAGGCCTGGGCAAATGCAGTAATTTTAGAAAAGGACACACACACACATACACAAACAATTAAACGCTAAATAAGAATATAGCGAATGCATAGCACGAAGGACAAGAAACACACAATAAAACTTGGACAAAAGGACACAAATGCATACACAATGTGAGGACGGGGCAAAAGTACAGAAACATATCATGAGAAAAGGAAACAAAAAATGGAGAAAAGACAATCAAAAATAACCAAATTTGGCTTCCGCATGGACTGATCCATTACTTAGGTTATTTTGATCCCATTTCCTGGGTGGTTTCATTCATTCTGTAGTAAAAATCTTTGTAATATGGGCCATGTTGTTAAAATTGTTTTGGAGTATTTTTTTATTAATTCAAATGTTTTTTTTTTCTTTAAATTCTTTTGTTCGTCAGACCAATATGGTCTTGCCCATTTCAACATTTCACTGTTAGCAGATGACAAAGTCATCGTAGTTTGCTAATATTGTTGCCGTACACTAGCAAAAGTTATCCTCAGTATTTATTTTTGCTCATATGGCAGACTTTTGATTAAAGCATGATTTGCACATATCCTTTTCTATATATTTCAAAGTTAGGTGTTTGCGTTACGATCAAATAATCAACCAGTTATAATTGTGAAAGTAAGCATGGAAGAATCCACAGGAGGCAAAGAACTCAAGGAACAGGTCGGCACAACAAAAGAATGGGAATCTTAAAAGGTAAACCAAATGTCCTCATTTCTCATTCTATGTTATGAGTAAGAAGGATGTAAAAGTTGCTAATTTCCATCTATTCATCAAATTTCTGTGCCACTTATCCTCACTAGGGTAGCGGGGGTGCTGGAGCCCATCCCATCCCATCATCTATCCATCCATTATCAGCACCACCTATCCTCAGTGGGGTCGCGGGGGTGCTGGAACCCATCCCAGCCATCTTCAAGCAGTGGGCAGGAGACACCCTGAACTGGTTGCCAACCAGTCACAGGGCACACGGAGACAGACAACTCACTTGCTCGCTCATTCACACCTAGCGACAATTTGGCCAATTAACCTAACATGCAAGATTTTTGAATTTGGGAGGAAATGGGATTGCCTGTAGGAAACCGACGCAAGCACGGGGAGAACATGCAAACTCTGCACAGGAAGGCTGGTAGCTGGATTTGATCCCATGACCTCAGAACTGTGCCGCAGAAGCGCTAACAACTCAGCCGCTGTGCCGCCCCCATCCCATCATTATCTTTGTTTTTATTCTTCGTAGTCTGCCTTGCTGCGAGTAGACAGGTGCCGCATTGTGTGAGGTTTATTATCGCTTAATGAGGGGACTTGAATTCATTAATAAGGGGAACAATTGACTGAGGTTAATAAGTATGGGGTCAAAACAAAACCTAAGAATCTGGGACATTTTATTTGAAAAGACTCCCAAAATGATGTCACTTTGTTAATAGCCCAAAAGTTGGGTCATTTTATGAACAAAATATAATAATAGATTAAAGAACATGGCCATTTTGTTTAAATGAGCTGTACGGAAATTCTCACATGGTACCTCTATGCCGCCATCTCCCAGCTTGATGTCATGATTGCAGCCTAAGTAAGCTCGTTCATGATGCGCGTGCAAGTATGTGCATTTCTTAGATGCACTCGAATAAACTTTTTTTTCCCTCTCTCTTGGGGTTTGGGAAATACTTTAAATAGGCCCCTTCTTATTTCTGCCATTTTCATGCTACACTAACAAATCGAAAGAAAAATAAAATGCTGGGACGAGCAAGTTACTCCCCAGACCACCCTCCTTCCCAGTTCCTGCTACCTCATGTGTTCCACGACTGAAACAGCTTTTTTAAAAGTAAGATAAAAGCAGAGAGGCGCGGCACCAAAAAAAACACATAAGGGCTCTTTGAACTCAGTTGGGCATTGTTAACTCATACCATTAGTCAATACTCACAAACAAAAAAAAATCCCCAAAAGATGGGTAGCTTTATATAAAAAAGAATCCAAACCCAAGTGTATATGCAATGAAATTCCCCTCGAACACACGCAAAAACATCCGAAAAGGTGTAACATTCCTGTCCCAAAAAGACAAGGTGCAAACCTGCTGACGGGCTTCCTCCACCCTGGCAAGTTGCTCTTGCTCTCGATGGCGCTCGATTTCGGCCATTTGCTCGGACAAGAATTCCATTTGCATCTGGCCGCAGCGCCGCGCATTGGATGCCTCGCGCTGTTCGCGCTCCTCCTTTGCGCGGGCGTCGGCTTGCCAGAGCTGGTCGAACATTTCGTCCTCGAGCTGGCGTTCACGGGCTTCCTCCTGCTGGCAGCGGAGCTGGGCGGTCCGCTCCTCGCAGATTTTCATAAGTCGGCGCTTACTCTGAGCCTCGCGCAGCTCCAAGCACTGCTCCCTGAATGCAGATCGCTTGGTGTCAGGCCCAGATAGTGGTCCGAAGGCCAAGACTACAGGGAAAATGGCAAACATTCTGAAGTTGTCAAGGTGGCCCACCGAAACTGTATGTCCAGCTTTTCTGCCACCACTTGTCTGCGCTGCGCCTCCCTGGCGTCTCGAAGAGTTTTGGCCCGTTCCCGCATCTGCTTCTGCCTCTCCATTGGCGTGTCACTACCCAGGCGAGCTGCGAGGACCAGCTGCCGCTCCTCGTCTTCCAGAAGGGCTCGCAATCTGAAGACCCAAGAGACCCCCACCACTGCTTTAAAAGACACTTTTATTGAATTAAACCAGGAGTTTTGAACCTTTTTGACTCAAAGAGCTCAAATGTTTTATTTTTCAAGACAAAATTCAACAAAACCACCAAACCCCCTTTCCAGACAAAGCTAATTCTTCAGCACATTTTATTTCACTGTGTTACGTTTGATGATTTGCGCCTGTGTCCTACAGTATATCAACAAATATGGTTGGTTCGTTAGATCCTTTCACAACATAGGTCCTAGGAGCACTGTTCCCTGTGGTGTGTCTTGGGCAAGTACAGCCTGGTGGCACCAGATGGTCTCCAGGCCAACATATGTTAGCACCCGGTCTACCCCTTAAAATTTGTCTCAACTACTTAAGATTGTTAAGGCTCATTTTGACCGTCATTTTTGCAGTAATTAATGGGTTTATAATGTTTCGAGCATAGGTATTTTGTAAAAATGTCACAAAATACTGCAAAGGAAAGAGATACATATGTATTAAGAGGGAGTGTGCTATGGTGCACAAGATACACCCAGATTAACTGATTGCTCTGGGTGTTTGCCTGGCGTTTTTGGGTATTGACAGTTTGTTCAGTGGGTTTTCATTATAAAGTATCTCAACAGTGAATATATATTGTTTAATGATCTTCGAAATAAAGGATTTCTTAGAGACGTACAGCTAAAACGGTAACATCGTTAGTGTAGTTAGTGTCAAGTGCAGCTGAAACTTTGATCAGCCATATAGTCTCAACGGAGAGGAAGGGGGGGTTATATTTGGAAAATCACATTAAAGCTTAGCATGGCCTGCAAATGTGCTCATGAAAAGAGCCCTATCTGGCTAGCAAGCCATATGTTCCCCATTCTATTCTATTGATCCGTGGACATCTGGTATAGTATGGACAGAAAAACCATAGAGTAATCAACACAGCCTAGAAAATCATTCAGTGCTCTTTACCCAGTTTGAAAGACATTGCCGGCTTGTGATACTACAGCAGAGAAAACAACCTTATAAATGACTCCACCCTGACCACCAACTCTTTAACCTGTTGCTCTATGGCAGGCGCTCCAGGTCCCTTAAAAAGGACTAACAGGCTCAGAGACATTTTCTTTTTCCTTAGGCGTCACCTTTGCTGGCGCTGGTAGAGGGAAAAGTGGTGCTGCATCATGACGTCTTCCAAATCTCTGCGGACGGTGTGCCTCATGTTACGAGCATCGCTCGTAAGCCGCCAGCAGTTGTTGATGCGGCAATCCTCATTCTCGCGGGCGCACTCGGCCATGCGCTCGCGCACCTCGTCTTGCTTCTTGCGAAGCATCATCTCGCGGCGAGCTGGAAGCATGGTTTGGTTTCTTGTGATTCGTCGTCTTGGCGCTTTGGGGAGACTAGGAAAAAAAGAATGGCGGGAGAGGAAATCTTAGAAAGGCCTCATATCCACCCATGAGATTTTCCAAAGTGTCAACTAGGGTTACGGACTAGGTTGAGAGGGTTACTTCAAAAATATTACTCGTTACCTGTTGACAAATTACTATAATGGACCATTCGAGTTGGATTTAATTTATTAAACTCACTTCATATTGTTTATTGCAGATTGTTATTCTATTATAGTCAAGTCATGTTTTATAGCGCTTAATCACAAGGAGTCTCAGAGGGCTGCACAGACAACAGATTAATGCAAAATACAGACTATTATGACACCATCCCCTGGTCTAAAATCTTCATGAGGGCAAGGAAAACTCAAAAACCTCAACATGAGGATAATGGAGAAACCTTAATAAGGGACCGCACATGATGTAACCCCCCTTGCAGGATGACCAGGCTGCAATGGATGTTGCATTAATAAGTAATACACAGACATTGTCAACATGAAATATCGGTCATTCATAAGCTACAGAATGTAGTGCAAAACGGGGTGTAAAAAACAAATTCAACATTATTAATTGCACATTTAAAATGATGTATGTATATTTTACAGTTGTTGCAGGAAACATTCTCGTATAGTGTTTACTGTTTCTTTTTGTTGTATTTCAAGTGGTATTATAAATATGTTGCTAATGAGGTGCAACTAATATGACAAGGTTCTATAACACGTGTCTGTTCTTCTTTATTCAACCGACTAAAATATTCCATCCATCCATTCATTATCTGCACCGCTTATCCTCAGTAGGGTCACGGGGGTGCTGGAGCCCATCCCAGCTGTCTTCGGGCAGTGGCCAGGGGACACCCTAAACTGGTTGTCAGGCAGTTGCAGGGCACACAAATACATACAACACACTTAGGGAAAATTCTGACCAGCCAATTAACCTGACATGCATGTTTTTTTGAATGTGGGAGGAAACTGGAGTGACCAGAGGAAACCCATGCAAGCATGGGGAGAACATGCAAACTCCACACAGGAAGGTTTGATCTCATGACCTCAGAACTGAACCACAGACGCGCTAACCGCTTAGCCGCCGTGCTGCCTGTTCAAAATAAACATAATAGAAAAAAAATACTCCATGCACTGCTTATCCCCAGTAGGGTCGTGGGGGTGCTGGAGCCCATCTCAGTCATCTTCGGGCAGTGGACCCCTGAACTGGTTGCCAGTCAGTTAGAGAGCATACAGAGACGGACAACTCACTCATACACACCTAGGGACAATTTGGACAAGCCAATTAACCTGACTGGCATGACAGATGCAAACTTCACACAGGGAGGCTGCGGTAGCTGAACTTGAACACTGAACCTCCGCATCACGGGGCTGCGAGCTAACCACACAGCCGCTGTGGCGCACATTAAAACACGCAATTTTGATTACTATAACAATGTTGGCGCGTGTGCGGCACAGTTTTGAGGTCATGAGATCGAACCTCGTGTGTGGAGTTTGCATGTTCTCCCCATGCTTGCATGGGTTTCCTTTGGGCACCCTGGTTTCCTCCCACGTTCCGAAAACATGCATGTTAGGTCGATTGGTCGGTCCGAATTGTCCCTCGGTGTGAATGAGCGAGTGAGTTGTCTTGTTTCCGTGTGCCTTGCGACTGACTGGCAACCAGTTTTGGGTGTCCCCTACCCACTACCTGAAGATAGCTGGGATGGGCTCCAGCACCCCCGCGACCCTACTGAGGATAAGCCGTGCAGATGATGGATGGATAAATCAAAAACGTAACCTTGAAAAAAAATGGGAGTGAAACTAGGGTCATGTAGTTGCTTGCTGTCCTCCAAAAAGTGCTTGAATTCTAACCACAGAGTATAGTTTTTTAAGCAAAATGTAGGTTTAAGACACACTATATTAGCTTAGGAATGATGTCAACCTCAAGAAGCTGTCAACCGAACATTGTTATTGCTTATATTTCATGTCGATTATGTTGTGCAATTGTAGTCTGAGCAGCCCTTTACGACTTCTTGTGATTAAGCTCTACACAAATGAACATGCCTTTAATTACTGTCCATTTTTATTAGCCAATTACTACTTTTGTTTGAAGTGTTTTCAGTCAGTTGTGCTTTTTATTTCATTAACAGCCACGTGTTACCTGCTACTAGTTTACTTTATTTGTGACAATTGCAAAACTGGGTTTGGGTAAAAAAATTTACATAAAAAAAAAACTGCAAGAGATCGGCATTAGCTCTTCATTTAGCATGAAAAAGTCTCCATGCATTCGAAGAAATAGTGTTCTGACGAGCAGTAGCTGTGAGGGAAAGTTAATAAAAAGTATTGTAAAAGTTTAACAAATTAGTAATAAAGTGTATCTTTACTCGGGGACTCACCTGATGACGGCTGGCTTAGACTTCGCTTCTTTTTTTCTGGCGCTCCTCAGCTCGTCTGTGTCGCCATGGCGACGAGAAAACAAAAATGACGTCATCATCTACTCCCTCAATTTCGTCACGAGCACTTGGGCACTGATGATGACATGCCTACCTCCACGTCACTGGCTCATTTGCATATGCATCATAAGCAAAAATTGTATAGTATGTTGAAAAATTGAAAAAAGAAAATTTACTCAATACATTCTGTTAGCGTCACATACTAGTTAGAATCCTGCTTTAAGAAATCCACACAGTAGATTCATTAATATTGTTTATTGTCCGAGCCAAATTTCAAAAGCCATGACTATCTTTGCTTCATCTTAAAGGGACAGTGAGTAGTATTTGACTACAAGATGTCGCTGTAGTGCAACCAAAAGTGAGTGCTAAAAAGCACATAGGATGCAAACTACGGAATCTCAAAGCGACCAAACTGCACAACCGACAATGTCCGCTTCCTCCAGATAAGGCTCATGTTGCGTAAAATACATGCAAAATTTTCACTTAAAATATACATGTTTCTATGATAATTTAGCTAATCAAATCAACTGTATTTTTCTTTTAGATATTGTTTAAATAGGAGGCTGAAGGATTTTATACATTTGACTATAAAGTATTTTATACGATTGAATACAGGTTACATTTATTGGGTGCAATGAAGATTTTCACCGAGTGGGCTATTTTTTTTTGGTCACGCTGTTCCAAATGCAAAATAATTTGACTAGGGAATTTTGATAACAGGACTCTGACGAGGATGGCAGGCGATGTTTTGAGAACAAGGCCCTGATGATGTAGAAACGCTCTGTGTTGTTTTGAGTTTTCCAGACATCGCGACACCCAGGGGGGGGGCTTCCTTGGCACGCCCATGGGACGAGTCGAGACGCCATCTTGCGGGAAGACGTGGGCCGAGAGGAGAAAGCTAGAGGACTTCAGAGAAGGCTACACAGAGACTCGAGCGACACTAATTTGGCTAATTCGGCCATATTCGATGGAGTTCTCTTAGTTCAATTGTTTATGAAATTAAATCTGCCTCCGTGTGAAAATGTCGGCTATTCTTGTTCATCTTTTCCTTTAAGAAATGAGCGCGCATTGTAGAGTGAATGTAGGTTGTGTTTGGTTAATTGAGTCAGATAACTAATTTAAACAATTTGGTAAACGATACATTTAATATTTAATTCCCAACAAGGAACTAATTAATACTCTGTCCCTTTAGGTTGCTTAATGGTTAAATATGTCCAATAGTTTGTTCTGGGCCTGTCATATCTCCAGAAGTGTGGGGAATACCGTCGTTATTTATTTATTAATGGAGTAATCAATTTTTTTTGCCGTACAGTTACTGACGGTCAAAAGCGGCGCGTTACTTTGGCTGCAGAACCTGACAGTCTTTAGCGGCGAGTTTTTTCGCTCTCCCTCAAGTTGTGTACGTCACGTCTTTTCGGATCATGTCAGCATTCAAAATAGCGGCTACAATATTAAGATAGCGATTGAAAATATAGTTCATTAAATAATGGATATAGATTAAAAAAATAAAGGTGTTCTGTGCAGCCCTTGGAGACTTTTTGTGACTAAGGGCTATACAATTGAACTTCACTTGACTATGTACAAATGTACCGAAAGAAAAGGCGAATGAGGACCGAGTCATGGCTGAATGCCGCGGCAACAGACTTGCGTTGTTTGCGAATGGATTGTCTCCATGAAACAGCTTTTGAAAGTAAAGAAATGGAGCCTACTCACCACCTGTCAACAGCTGGTTCCCTCCAAAACGTCTTTTTTCCTCTTATGATTGGTCAGTAGGCATTTTTCTGAGGATCCTTTAATTTTGTTGAGTATAAAAAAGGTTTAAATTGTTTTGTATTTTCTTTTTAATACGTGCAGATTCATCTATACTTTAATTCTCACGTTTTTCAGTGTTAATGTGTTTATATACAAACGTTAAGTTACTCTTTTATCTTGTCTTTTTTCTATTGTATTCTATCTTTTGCTTCCTTTTTCCATTTGTTAAACTCACCTTTCATATGGTTTACTGCCGATTGCTATTTTATTATTTATATTTTTTGCACTTCACGTGTAGGATAAGTCTGGTGCTGGTGAGGTGCAATAAATACTTAATGCCCTCAATAAAGGGTTAATTGTCTGCATTTATAGAGCGCTTTTCAAGTCACTGAAGACCTCCCAAAGTGCTTCGCACTTACCCATTCACACACACACTCACACTCTGATAGCGGCGCCAGCCATGCAAGGCCACTACTCGCTTCTCCGCACAGGATGGCTGGATTTAAACCAATGACCTCAGAACTGTGCCACAGATGCGCTAACCACTCAACCGCCATGCTGCCTATATGTGTGAAATGTAGGTAAAATGTGTCTTATAGCACAACTACCTGTCTGTTCTCTATTCAACTAACTCAAATACTGTTTAGAAAAGTTAATTTTCTGGCATTTAACTTTTTAGAGTAACAGACTTTCCTGGTAACTATTTACTTTTACTATAGAGCATTTCAGTTACCAACAGTTATTTTTTTGAAAGAAGTAATGAGTAACTATAATTAATTTTTAAAGTATCTTGCTCAGCACTGCCCACCAGTAACTTATTAATGCAATACCTTTTGCGCTGCCACGCAAGGGCAAACCTAAAAGTGAGCTAGCTAGGTTCATGTCAAGGCACCAACCAAGAAATACCCCAAAACATTTGTGGCCAAATTGAATTCAGAAGCTTCTGATCACCGACCACTCCAAGCAGCCGAATCCAATCTTCTATCGGAACAAACGCTTTGATTGATGCAATTGTTTCTTATGCTGACAAGTCAACAAACCACAACCCCAACAACCTTGCCCAAGTTGAATGCCCGACAAGACCAAGCCATTTGCATGTACAGCAATATGGCTCTTAGAACTCAGTTGGGGATTGCAAACACGGAGTAGAGAATACTTCCCTTTCAACTTTTTAAAGATTTGTTAAACGACGCACCCCACCTTTAAATTAATATTAAGGCTGGGGCCACAAACTATGGTCAAGCGGGACATAAATGGCGTGAGTTCTGAGAATTTGAGACCCCTGCTTTACATGATCAAATCAGCTAAGCTCATAAAAGCACCAGCACAGATTTGATGATAGGACCAACTCATGATAGGTTTAAGCAATTTTGTGATGACTGCAGAAAAAAAGCAAAAACTAAAACCATAAGTAAAGATTACCAGGAAATTATCTTAAACTTTATTTCAAGAGCATAACTTCTAAAATGAAACATTTGACCTGAAAGCACACAGTGAACTGAAGCAGCATGGCCACCATGATGGCTCCTGCCATCAAGTGTCTCTTGGTTGTAGTACAATATGGGAGCCTCTACCCAGGCCCTTCTGAGTCTTTCTTGCAGCTTCATGCTTCATCTTGCCTGCCCTTTAGGGTCAGAAAGACTGCTCCAATCGCCTGTCTTCTCATCATGATGACTATGGTTTTTAGCTCTTAGCCTGGGGCATCATTGTTCAGGGTATCCGTGGCATCACCTTCATTGTCTGCGATTATTTCTGAATGATGGAATTGAGAGGAAAGTTTGATGCAGGACTAGCTGTTCCAGCTCTTAGGGCAAGTGGAGGGCTGAAGTGAGGTTGAGGAGGAATTTCAGAAGGTTGGACCTCTTAACAGCCTTGATGATGGAGACACACAAGACCTCAGGGGATACTGCAGAAGGAGATTTATCATGGATATCATGAAATTATTTCAAAGTACAGGTAATTGTAGGTGTCCTCACAGTTTTACTTGGTAAGAGGGAGGACACTTCTGCCTTGGTGACTCCAACTGTACCTGTGGCCCTCGTGAGCCCAGCGGTGCCTGTGGCCCTTGTGAGGCAGGCGGGGCCCGCGGCCTTCGTGAGCCCAGCGGTTCCTTTCGCCATCATGAGCCCAGCGGTGGCCCTGTCTCAGGTCACCTTCATTGATTCTCTTTAGGTAAGTAGTTGTTGAATGGGAGGTACTGGCTTTTTCCTGTGGAAATGTTGACTGGACGAGGATTTTAGGTGAACCAATTGTGGTATGTGTTGAAACTATAAAATGTGATAGGAAGTTGGAGGAACCCTTTGATTTACTGTCCCTGTAGCTTGGGCCCTTGTGACCTGAGCTGTGGCCCGGGCTCTTCTGAAGCCAACGGTGGCCAACTTGACTGTCACCTTTATTGATTGCCCTTGGGTAAGAAGTAATTTGAGAATGAGTGTTAATTGATTTTTCTGGTGGAAATATAGACCTGACAAAGTTTTGAGTTAAGCCTCTAGTTGTTAAAGGAGTTGAAACTGGAAAAAATGATAGCGGTTTGGAAGGACCCTTGGCTATACTTCCCCTGAAGCTTTGGGCTTTGTGACCCCAGCGGTGGCCCTGGCCTTTATGAGCCCAGTGGTGGCCATTGTTCATCTGAGCCCAACGGTGGCCTTTGTCCTGAGCCCAGCGTTGTCCAACTCTACTCACACCTTTATCGATTACCTTTGGCTTAGTAGTTGAAGAAGGGGAAATAACTGCGCTTTCTGGTGGAAATGTGGACCTGACTTGGTTTTGAATGAAACTGGTAGTTCTTAAGTGAGTTGAGACTGGAAAACTTGCCAGTGGTTTGGAGGGAGCCTTTGCTAAACTGCTCCTGAAGCTATGGACTTTGCGACCCCAGTGGTTACCCTGGCCTTTCTGAGCCCAGTTGTGGCCCTTGTGCTCCTGAGCCCAATGGTGGCCCTTGTCCTCCTGAGCCCAGCGGTGGACAATTCTACTTTCCCCTTTATTGATTGCCTTTGGCATAGTAGTTGTTGGAGAGGGGGGGATTACTTTTCCTTTTTGCAATGTGGACAACACATGGTTTTGAATGAAATTCCTAGTTGTTAAATGAGTCAAGACAGGAAAACTTGTTTGCGGTTTGGATGGACCCTTTGCTATACTACCCCTGAAGCTTTGGGCTTTGTGACCCCACCGGTGGCCATTGTCCTTCTGAGCCCAGCGGTGACCCTTGCCTTTCTGGGCCCAGCGGTGGCCATTGTCCTTCTGAGCCCAACGGTGGCTGGGCTGCCTGTCAACTTTCTTGATGGTCTTCGGGTAAGTAGTAGTTAGAGAATGAGGGTTAATTAAACTCTCTGTAGGATAGGGAGACCTTTCAAGGTTTGGGGCAAAAATGTTATTTGGGACTGGAAACCTTTTAGAGGGACGCTTTGCTATACTGCCAAGGTAGCTTTGTGCTTTGTGACCCCAGCGGTGGCCCTGCCCTTCCTGAGCCCAGCGGTGGCCCTTGTCCACCTGAGCCCATCGGTGGCCAACTCTACTCTTACCTTTATTAATTGCCTTTGGGTTAGTAGTTGTTGGAGAGGGGGGATTACTTGCTTTTCCTGGTGGAAATGTGGGCCTGACAATGTTTTGAGTTAGGCTGCTGGTTGTTGAAGGAGTTAAGAATGGAAAATTTGCTTGCGGTTTAGAGGGAACTTTTGCTATACTGCCCCTAAATCTTTGGGCTTTGTGACCCCAGCGGTGGCCCTTGACTTTCTGAGCCCAGTGGTGGCCATTGTCCTTCTGAGCCCAGGGGTGGACATTGTTTTTCTGAGCCCAGCGGTGGCCAACTCTACTCTCACCTTTATTGATTGCCTTTGGGTTAGTAGTAGTTGGAGAAGGGATATTGCCTGCTTTTTCTGTTGGCAATGTAGACACCACAAGGTTTTGAATGAAACCACTAGTTTTTAAGTGAGTCGAGACAGGAAAACTTGTTTGCGGTTTGGAGGGACCCTTTGCTAAATTACCCCTGAAGCTTTGGGCTTTGTGACCCCAGCGGTTACCCTGGCCTTTCTGAGCCCAGTTGTGGCCCTTGGGCCCCTGAGCCCAACGGTGGCCCTTGTCCTCCTGACCCCAGCGGTGGACAACTCTACTTTCCCCTTTATTGATTGACTTTGGCATAGTAGTAGTTGGAGAGGGGGGGATACTTGCTTTTCTTGGTGGAATTGTGGACCTGACAACGTTTTGAGTTAGGCTGCTGGTTGTTGAAGGAGTTAAGAACGGAAAATTTGCTTGCGGTTTAGAGGGAACCTTTGCTATACTGCCTCTGAATCTTTGGGCTTTGTGACCCCAGCGGTGGCCCTTGCCATTCTGAGCCCAGTGGTGGCCATGGTCCTTCTGAGCCCAGCGGTGGTCGATTCTACTCTCACCTTTATTGATTGCCTTTGGGTTAGTAGTAGTTGGAGAAGGGATATTGCCTACTTTTTCTGTTGGCAATGTGGACACCACAAGGTTTTGAATGAAACCACTAGTTTTTAAGTGAGTCGAGACAGGAAAACTTGTTTGAGGTTTGGAGGGACCCTTTGCTAAATTACCCCTGAAGCTTTGGGCTTTGTGACCCCAGCGGTGGCCCTGCACTTCCTGAGCCCAGCGGTGGCCCTTGTCCTCCTGATTCCAGCGGTGGCCAACTCTACTCTTACCTTTATTAATTGCCTTTGGCTTAGTAGTAGTTGGAGAGGGGGGATTACTTTCTTTTCCTGGTGGAATTGTGGACCTGACAACGTTTTGAGTTGGGCTGCTGGTAGTTGAAGGAGTTAAGAATGGAAAATTTGCTTGCGGTTTAGAGGGAACCTTTGCTATACTGCCTCTGAATCTTTGGGCTTTGTGACCCCAGCGGTGACCCTTGCCATTCTGAGCCCAGTGGTGGCCACTGTCCTTCTGAGCCCAGGGGTGGACATTGTTTTTCTGAGCCCAGCGGTGGTCGATTCTACTCACACCTTTATTGATTGCCTTTGGGTTAGTAGTAGTTGGAGAAGGGATATTGCCTGCTTTTTCTGTTGGCAATGTGGACACCACAAGGTGTTGAATGAAACCACTAGTTTTTAAGTGAGTCGAGACAGGAAAACTTGTTTGCGGTTTGGAGGGACCCTTTGCTAAATTACCCCTGAAGCTTTGGGCTTTGTGACCCCAGCGGTTACCCTGGCCTTTCTGAGCCCAGTTGTGGCCCTTGGGCCCCTGAGCCCAACGGTGGCCCTTGTCCTCCTGACCCCAGCGGTGGACAACTCTACTTTCCCCTTTATTGATTGACTTTGGCATAGTAGTAGTTGGAGAGGGGGGGATACTTGCTTTTCTTGGTGGAATTGTGGACCTGACAACGTTTTGAGTTAGGCTGCTGGTTGTTGAAGGAGTTAAGAACGGAAAATTTGCTTGCGGTTTAGAGGGAACCTTTGCTATACTGCCTCTGAATCTTTGGGCTTTGTGACCCCAGCGGTGGCCCTTGCCATTCTGAGCCCAGTGGTGGCCATGGACCTTCTGAGCCCAGCGGTGGTCGATTCTACTCTCACCTTTATTGATTGCCTTTGGGTTAGTAGTAGTTGGAGAAGGGATATTGCCTACTTTTTCTGTTGGCAATGTGGACACCACAAGGTTTTGAATGAAACCACTAGTTTTTAAGTGAGTCGAGACAGGAAAACTTGTTTGCGGTTTGGAGGGACCCTTTGCTAAATTACCCCTGAAGCTTTGGGCTTTGTGACCCCAGCGGTGGCCCTGCACTTCCTGAGCCCAGCGGTGGCCCTTGTCCTCCTGATTCCAGCGGTGGCCAACTCTACTCTTACCTTTATTAATTGCCTTTGGCTTAGTAGTAGTTGGAGAGGGGGGATTACTTTCTTTTCCTGGTGGAATTGTGGACCTGACAACGTTTTGAGTTGGGCTGCTGGTAGTTGAAGGAGTTAAGAATGGAAAATTTGCTTGCGGTTTAGAGGGAACCTTTGCTATACTGCCTCTGAATCTTTGGGCTTTGTGACCCCAGCGGTGACCCTTGCCATTCTGAGCCCAGTGGTGGCCACTGTCCTTCTGAGCCCAGGGGTGGACATTGTTTTTCTGAGCCCAGCGGTGGTCGATTCTACTCACACCTTTATTGATTGCCTTTGGGTTAGTAGTAGTTGGAGAAGGGATATTGCCTGCTTTTTCTGTTGGCAATGTGGACACCACAAGGTGTTGAATGAAACCACTAGTTTTTAAGTGAGTCGAGACAGGAAAACTTGTTTGCGGTTTGGAGGGACCCTTTGCTAAATTACCCCTGAAGCTTTGGGCTTTGTGACCCCAGCGGTTACCCTGGCCTTTCTGAGCCCAGTTGTGGCCCTTGGGCCCCTGAGCCCAACGGTGGCCCTTGTCCTCCTGAGCCCAGCTGTGTCCATCGTTTTTATGAGCCCAGGGGTGGACATTGTTTTTCTGAGCCCAATGGTGGCCGACTCTACTCTCACCTTTATTGATTGCCTTTAGATTAGTCGTAGTTGGAGAAGGGGAATTGCCTGCTTTTTCTGTTGGCAATGTGGACACCACAAGGTTTTGAATTAAACCACTAGTTTTTAAGTGAGTCGAGACAGGAAAACTTGTTTGCGGTTTGGAGGGACCCTTTGCTAAATTACCCCTGAAGCTTTGGGCTTTGTGACCCCAGCGGTGGCCCTGCCCTCCCTGAGCCCAGCGGTGGCCCTTGTCCTGATTCCAGCGGTGGCCAACTCTACTCTTAACGTTATTAATTGCCTTTGGCTTAGTAGTAGTTGGAGAGGGGGGATTACTTGCTTTTCCTGGTGGAATTGTGAACCTGACAACGTTTTGAGTTAGGCTGCTGGTTGTTGAAGGAGTTAAGAATGGAAAATTTGCTTGCGGTTTGGAGGGACCCTTTGCTAAATTACCCCTGAAGCTTTGGGCTTTGTGACCCCAGCGGTGGCCCTGCCCTTCCTGAGCCCAGTGGTGGCCATTGTTCTTATGAGCCCAGCTGTGTCCATCGTTTTTATGAGCCCAGGGGTGGACATTGTTTTTCTGAGCCCAATGGTGGCCGACTCTACTCTCACCTTTATTGATTGCCTTTAGATTAGTCGTAGTTGGAGAAGGGGAATTGCCTGCTTTTTCTGTTGGCAATGTGGACACCACAAGGTTTTGAATGAAACCACTAGTTTTTAAGTGAGTCGAGACAGGAAAACTTGTTTGCGGTTTGGAGGGACCCTTTGCTAAATTACCCCTGAAGCTTTGGGCTTTGTGACCCCAGCGGTGGCCCTGCCCTCCCTGAGCCCAGCGGTGGCCCTTGTCCTGATTCCAGCGGTGGCCAACTCTACTCTTAACGTTATTAATTGCCTTTGGCTTAGTAGTAGTTGGAGAGGGGGGATTACTTGCTTTTCCTGGTGGAATTGTGGACCTGACAACGTTTTGAGTTAGGCTGCTGGTTGTTGAAGGAGTTAAGAATGGAAAATTTGCTTGCGGTTTGGAGGGACCCTTTGCTAAATTACCCCTGAAGCTTTGGGCTTTGTGACCCCAGCGGTGGCCCTGCCCTTCCTGAGCCCAGTGGTGGCCATTGTTCTTATGAGCCCAGCTGTGTCCATCGTTTTTATGAGCCCAGGGGTGGACATTGTTTTTCTGAGCCCAATGGTGGCCGACTCTACTCTCACCTTTATTGATTGCCTTTAGATTAGTCGTAGTTGGAGAAGGGGAATTGCCTGCTTTTTCTGTTGGCAATGTGGACACCACAAGGTTTTGAATGAAACCACTAGTTTTTAAGTGAGTCGAGACAGGAAAACTTGTTTGCGGTTTGGAGGGACCCTTTGCTAAATTACCCCTGAAGCTTTGGGCTTTGTGACCCCAGCGGTGGCCCTGCCCTCCCTGAGCCCAGCGGTGGCCCTTGTCCTGATTCCAGCGGTTGCCAACTCTACTCTTAACGTTATTAATTGCCTTTGGCTTAGTAGTAATTGGAGAGGGGGGATTACTTGCTTTTCCTGGTGGAATTGTGAACCTGACAACGTTTTGAGTTAGGCTGCTGGTTGTTGAAGGAGTTAAGAATGGAAAATTTGCTTGCGGTTTGGAGGGACCCTTTGCTAAATTACCCCTGAAGCTTTGGGCTTTGTGACCCCAGCGGTGGCCCTGCCCTTCCTGAGCCCAGTGGTGGCCATTGTTCTTATGAGCCCAGCTTTGTCCATCGTTTTTATGAGCCCAGGGGTGGACATTGTTTTTCTGAGCCCAATGGTGGCCGACTCTACTCTCACCTTTATTGATTGCCTTTAGATTAGTCGTAGTTGGAGAAGGGGAATTGCCTGCTTTTTCTGTTGGCAATGTGGACACCACAAGGTTTTGAATGAAACCACTAGTTTTTAAGTGAGTCGAGACAGGAAAACTTGTTTGCGGTTTGGAGGGACCCTTTGCTAAATTACCCCTGAAGCTTTGGGCTTTGTGACCCCAGCGGTGGCCCTGCCCTCCCTGAGCCCAGCGGTGGCCCTTGTCCTGATTCCAGCGGTGGCCAACTCTACTCTTAACGTTATTAATTGCCTTTGGCTTAGTAGTAGTTGGAGAGGGGGGATTACTTGCTTTTCCTGGTGGAATTGTGAACCTGACAACGTTTTGAGTTAGGCTGCTGGTTGTTGAAGGAGTTAAGAATGGAAAATTTGCTTGCGGTTTGGAGGGACCCTTTGCTAAATTACCCCTGAAGCTTTGGGCTTTGTGACCCCAGCGGTGGCCCTGCCCTTCCTGAGCCCAGTGGTGGCCATTGTTCTTATGAGCCCAGCTTTGTCCATCGTTTTTATGAGCCCAGGGGTGGACATTGTTTTTCTGAGCCCAATGGTGGCCGACTCTACTCTCACCTTTATTGATTGCCTTTAGATTAGTCGTAGTTGGAGAAGGGGAATTGCCTGCTTTTTCTGTTGGCAATGTGGACACCACAAGGTTTTGAATGAAACCACTAGTTTTTAAGTGAGTCGAGACAGGAAAACTTGTTTGCGGTTTGGAGGGACCCTTTGCTAAATTACCCCTGAAGCTTTGGGCTTTGTGACCCCAGCGGTGGCCCTGCCCTCCCTGAGCCCAGCGGTGGCCCTTGTCCTGATTCCAGCGGTGGCCAACTCTACTCTTAACGTTATTAATTGCCTTTGGCTTAGTAGTAGTTGGAGAGGGGGGATTACTTGCTTTTCCTGGTGGAATTGTGGACCTGACAACGTTTTGAGTTAGGCTGCTGGTTGTTGAAGGAGTTAAGAATGGAAAATTTGCTTGCGGTTTGGAGGGACCCTTTGCTAAATTACCCCTGAAGCTTTGGGCTTTGTGAACCCAGCGGTGGGCCTGCCCTTCCTGAGCCCAGTGGTAGCCAGTGTCCTTTTGAGCCCAGCGGTGGCTATTGTCCTTCTGAGCCCAATGGTCTCCATTGTCCTTCTGAGCCCAGCGGTGGATGGGCTGCCTGTCAACTTTATTGATGGTCTTTGGGTAAGTAGTAGTTGGAGAATGAGGGTTAATTACACTCTCTGTAGGATAGGGCAACCTGACGAGGTTTGGGGCAAAAATGTTGTTTTTCAAATTGGTTGGGACTGGAAACCTTTTAGAGGGACGCTTTGCTATACTGCCCCTGTAGCTTTGGACTTTGTGACCCCAGCGGTGGCCCTGGCTTCTATGAGCCCAGCGGTGGCCATTGTCCTTGTTAGCCCAACGGTGGCCAAATCTGTCACCTTTATTGATTGCTTTTGGGTTAGTAGTAAATATAGGAGTATTATCTACTTTTTCTGATGGAAATGTGGACCTGAAAATGTTTTGAATTAAATTGGTAGTTGTTAAATGACTTAAGACTGGAAAACTTGCTGGCGGTCTGAAGGGACCCTGTACTTTACTGCCCCTGAAGCTTTGGACTTTGTGGTCCCAGCGGTGACCCTGGCCCTTGTTACTCCAGCGGTGACCCTGGCCTTTGTTGCCCCAGCGGTGACCCTGGCCCTTGTTGCCCCAGCGGTGACCCTGGCCCTTGTTGCCCCAGCGGTGACCCTGGCCCTTGTTGCCCCAGCGGTGACCCTGGCCCTTGTTGCCCCATTTGTGGCCCTGACCCTTGAGGCCACAGAGATGATCAAGGCCATGCTTTCCACTACAAGTTATATCAGAACTTGTCATTGTTATAGTCCAAGATGGGAATGTAGTTGCGTCAGATCGTATTGTAGTATGACTACCTCTTTTTAATGGTCGTTTTGTCACTATAAAATAAGATGTCATAGCTATTGACGAAGATTTTGCAACAGGATAGGGTGTAGACGGGTTTGCAGGCGTTGGAATGTATCGGGTGATTGTTTGAAAAGCTTCAGAATCAGAAATTGCAGTAATTAAGGAACTTCCCTGAGCTAGATGAGAAGTCAAATAGGTGGTTTCGATCCCTGAAGAAGTTATCCGTACTCGGTACGGAGTGGTCTTTTTTGAAGCAGATATAAGCTGTATTGAAGTGATATGAGGTGGACTAGTGAATTTTGAAGGTTTTTCAGTTACTGCGAATGCAGGTTTTGGTGCCAATAGAATTCTTGTTCCAAGGGTGAGCAAAGACATCGTTTTAGTAGGTATGGGAACACTTCTTCCAATTGTTGCATTCTGAGACATAGACAGCCTTATAGGTGTTTGAATCCATGTAGTAGCTGTCCCAGTTGTTGCTAGGGTCCTTGGAGAAGTTTTAGCCAAAATTGGCGTGGGAGTCTTCATTGCTAAAGTGGACGCTGTAGGCAGATTTATAGTGGTTGAAGACTTACGACTAGTTTTTAATGTTGATGTTTCTACATCAGCAGTCTGAGCTCGAGCAGGGTTTGCAGTTCCAAGGATTTCATTAAATGATGTCATACCCATTGATGTCCTTTGTGTTTTTGTCACTGGAAATGTTTTACTTGGAAACTCCATAAGAGCAGATGTTGGTTCTCCAGAGGACTTTTTTGTATTAAGATGGGACATAAACCGGACTGGACTAGATGGAGATATAGCAATGTTAGTTTCAAATGTTGCAGTCATTCCAGAAATTGACACGGGTGTAGAAGTCCCAGAAATGTTTATAGCTATTGCAGTGCCTGGAGATTCTGTCATAGGAACTTGAAAGGGAGATGTTGCTAAAATGGCAGCTGTTGGCGACAGATAACTGGTTAATATAGGGGTTGTCATAACAATAAATGTAGGCCTTGGCGTTATTGAAAATGTTCGAGGAACCGACGATGCTGAAAAAGTGCTTGGCAGAATTTTGTAGGAAATCGCGATTTTTGATGATGATGAAGACTCAACGGTTGAGATCGTAGTCATATTTGGTGTTATTCCAAGTGCACTTATTGAAAACATTTTTCCAGGCAATCCAGTATCTGAAGTGATTGGATTTTGACCTGTGGTAGATTTAGACCTCAAAGAAGTTATCCCAAAGAGAGTAGTCCAAAATTTTGTAGTTATCTGATCATTTTTTCTAAGAGCAACCTGAGCGGAAGAGGGATTTTTTTCCCACTGGTTGGACACAAAAAGGACTGCAGTGGTGTAAGCTATACCAGGTTTTGCAGTCGCTGCAAATATTTTATTTATTTTATGAGTAGTCATTGCAAGAGTGTCTGTTGGAGCGAGATTCACAGTTAATTCAGGCATAGCCATAACTAAAGTGCGAACTGTTTGTGAACCTGAGATAGCTGTTGTTCTTGTATAAGATGTTGACAACATTTTAGCTGGTGTTAGAATATTGGTTGTTCCAATTGCTGCGCTCACTGATGAACATTGTGTGGCAGATGCTGGAAAAAGAGTAGACAGAGTTTGGGAAGAAACTGTGGTTTGAGAAGTCGATAGAGACCTGGCCTTGGTTGGAATTTGACTCCAGGGAGTTTCAAGTACCGACTTTTTCAGAGCAGTTGTTTCAGGTATCGAGGTTTCTTTATAAGCTGTCTTTTTGGAAGTTATCATAAAGGTGGGCATCTTAGTTTGTTTTTCAGTGGTTGGAGTCCTGGATGTTTTGGTCATCTTACTTGTTGTAACGGTCATCTCATTCCCTGGAGTAATTGGATTTGGTTCTTGTGAGGGACTTGTCATTCCTGATCCGTTGGTGGGGGGGAGTGCAGAAATTGAGGAAAATACACCATTTGTCTCTGCAGAAGTAGATATCAATGCTTCAGAAGTAAGTTTTGTTAGAGCATATAATGCAGACACTGATGTCATGGAGTCAGTAAATCCTTTGGATGTTTTTAAAGTTGTACTCTCAGGGAATGTTTTACCAAGTGCTGCAGTCTCACGAACACTTATCCAAGGTGCCACAGTCACTGGGAAAGTGGTATATTTTGAGAATGTTGTTGCTGAGGCCAAATTGAGTGTACGTTTAGTCGATAAGGAAGAATTACTGCTAATTTCTTTCAGTAAAGAAATTAATTTAGCTGACTCGGTTGTCAACAGGATGGTTGGTGAACTCGGACCAATTGTTGCCCCAAGTGTTGCAGTGCCCAGAGAAGCTTTCCCAGATGTTGCAGTCATGATATTAGTTGGAGTTGCTTTGGAGGAAGATTTCACTGAAGTAGATTTACACAGTGTTGCAGGGGTTGAAGTTGAATCTATTGCTGTTTGATGTTTTGCAATCATTGTCACAGTTGATTTAGTCCATAGGAACCTCGTCATGGGGGACATGGTCCACATAGAAATTGTTAGATCTTGGGAGTGAGGTTTATCTAAAGTAGATACTGTAGTTGGGATTGCGAGTATTGAATTTTGGCTGCTCTTTGATTTGTCTGAGGCAGTGAACGCAGATGTAGATAGTGCTTCAGTTACTACTGTGGTTCCTGTGTTGGATAAAGTCATAATACGGGTTCTGCCAACAGCTGTCGAAATTGGCGAAAATGTTGGGAAAGAAGTGTAAGAGAAAGTGGGGATTGTTCCTAAACTGGATCCTACAAATTGGATATCAGTCGGTGTAGGCGGGCCTTTGGCATTTGCCAGTAATGTTGTCCCTGTCAAAAGTTGTGTCATTCCTGGAGCTGTCCATAGTCCCTTAGTTGAATCACTTGTCTCATGTGTCACCATCGGAAGAGCAGTTGTAATAATTGAGGCTTTGGAGGAAGTTGCCTTTTTAAATTTAGTAGGCAGGTTGACAATGGTTGAGGGAAGCCTACTAGGTGTTTCTGGTACTGCTGGAAGAATAGAAGTAGGCCTTTGTGGGGCAGAGGTCATTTGCATTCCCTGATGTGACATGGATAATACTGCTGTGGGTGGAACCCGACCAGATCGTGATGTTTTCAACATGCTTGTGGTGATTTGAGTCAAACCTGTGGTTTCTCCTATTACTCGTGATACTGGAATAAATATTCCAGTTGACTCAGACAATGTTGAAGATCCATTTATAGATTGGGTGTGTTTTGATATTCTAAGAGCAGATTTTGTAGACGTTATTGCTGTAGTTTGAGCTGACCTACTAGTTGTTGGCACGACAAAAGTTGGTTCATTTTTTCCAGACCCAAATAAGATGGAAAATGGCGACAACATTGACTTTGTTGAAGGAAATGATGTAGGACTGACTAAAGTAATTAGAATCTGATTGCCAGTTACACTCTCTTTTAATGGAAACGTCTCATTTGTTGCCTTCACCACTGAATTTATCTGAGGTGTTTCAAATACTGGAGAGGTTACAGTTTTGTTGGGACTCGTTACTGAAGTCCATGGTGTAGACCGCATTGCATTGTTTGGATTAAGACTACTGGTTGTTTTGGATTTTACCATCAGTGAAGACAATGTTGGACCAAGAAATGTACTCAATACTGGATGAGATCTAGAAACAAAAGCAGAATATTGAGTGGGACTAGTGGGTGTGTCAAATGTGTTAAAAGAGGTTTCCAATTTTAAAAAATTACTAATTTTGTCTTGAGAAGTTTTCATAGTTAAAGTGATTGATGAAGACTGAATTGGAGTGGTTGGGTCTAGACTACCAGTTTCATGTTTTCTAAATGCTGATGATGCTCCATATGTTTCGAGCACAGGAAAAGTAGTAAACAGAGTTTGTGGGGCAGTTGTTATTCCTACATAAGATGTTGAAGACCTTTTTGAAATGTTTGGAGCCAGTCCACTTGTTTTTCTACTTGTGGATGACCATAGGGAAGAATTTGTCTGATCTGGTAAGTGATTTGTTACTGGTGGAATATGTGTAGACTTGATAGCTGGGGTTGACAGGAAGATATTTGTCTGTCCTGATGCATATGTTGTAGATTTGATTGAGGTGGATGAAGCTAGACCGTTGGTTGACAAAAGGTTAATCAAAGATTGACCTGACATGGTTGGTGTGCTTTGGGACAAACCATTTTTTTCGGATGTATTATGAGCTGGGGATATAACAGCTAAACTTGGGGCTGTAGACTTTGTGATTTCAAGTGTTTCTTTTATTTGGGAAGTAGTACCATGCATTGCTGATGATTGAGTTACTGGTACTTGAAATGGTCTTGTGGATCCATTATAAGACACGGTAGTAAGGATGGCAGTGCTTTCAGGTTGTGTCAAAGGCAATGCAGTAGACATTGTAAAAGGGGTGGAGGCAGTTACGGTTAAAGGACTTTTTCTCTGGGTAAAGTTTATCAGCTTGGTATAGAATTGGCTTTTTGTGTTAACTAGAGTTGGAAAAGTAGACATTGAAAGTGAATTTGTTACTTTAGCAGTTGCAGGTGTGGGGGTGGTTGTGGATACAGGGCTAAGAACAGAATTGATCATTGAAGGAGATGTGGTTAGGAAAAGTGAAGTTTGAGCAAGAGAAGTTGTGGTCCAATAAGTGGTTGCGAATAATGAATTTGTGACTTTAGAATTAGTCATAGGTGAAGATGGGACTAGGGATACAGAAGATGAAGTTGTAGGAGTTTTTCTTGTGACTGCAGCATGAGTAGTTTTTGTGGGTGCATAACGTACTCTAGTGGCTGGATCCGACCTCATGCCATTGGAATGGGTGGTTGGGATTACAGCAGTTATTCGCACACGTGTTGACACATATGTTGAAGGTATCGTAGATATTGCAGCAGATGCAGTGGCAGTAGGATAGCTGGTTCTGGTTATACTCATCACGGTTGGAGAGTGAGACATAAGGGACTGTGTAGTTTTATTTCCAGTGGGTAAGGATGTTGAGGGTTTGGCTTCACTTAGAGTAAATGCCGTTGTGGCAAAAGAATTTGTTGGTACAACAGAAATATTTGAGGTAAACATCTTAGTTATAGCTCTCACTGTAGTTGAAGGCATTTGACTTGATGTGATGTGAGGTGTGGCTGTTGTGACCAGAAATGTAGTGGATGAAAGTGATACTGATTGGGATTTTGAAAGGGGAACAATGATTTGGGGTTCAGGGCTTGCATTTGGAAACGCTAAAGTAGTGGCTTGAGTAGTTTTAGGTACAAGAATAGAGGATAGAAAAATGGAAGATGTGTGCATCACATTGTTGGTTGGAGAGTTTACATGTGTTGTATGGATTGTAGTTGAGGGTAAAGCACTTGTTTTTGTAGAAGTTGGACTTAGAGTAGAAGTAAATGCAGGTATTTGGGCTGGTGCAGTAGTTTTTTGCACTTTATTAGTAGACTGAGTTGATAAAACACCTGAAATGGGTATTTGAACAAGACGTGTGGATATTGTTGGTACAATACTGCATGTTGTGGCAGAAGTAGTTGTTGGCATCATCAATGAAGTGGAAGTGCTGGTTGATGTAGTTAATTTGGTCAAAGCCTGAAATGTTAACCAAAAAGGAGGAGTTGTGATTGGAGGTAAATTTGATGTTAATGTAGGGTTTGATGCATGTGTGGGTTCAGGTTTTATGGTTGGTATAATTGAAATAGTCGCCTGAGTAGTTGTGGATAAAGATGTAAATAAAGACTGAGCAGATGTAGATGCGGGCATACTTGGGGTGGGAACAAGGGCTTTAGTGTTTGTGGAAATATTAAAAATTGACGTTTCTTTAGTTAAGTGGGTTTTGGGTCCAAGAGTCAAAATAGGGAAACCTAGATAAGTAGCTGGCAAAGTTGTGGATGCAGCAATAGATAAAGATGAGGTAGTTGAGGGACTTATATTTCGAGACAAAGAAGAAACTATGTGTCGAGGATTGTTGGTTGTAGGTATTTTCTTTAAGGATACGATTGTGGGAACAGCAGTAGATAACACAGTAGGGGTAGTTGTGCTCAATGTAGTTCCGATTGATGTGGTTGGGGAACTTGCAGTAGCTAATGTTTGTGGAGGGCCCAAGGTTGTTATGAGATCAATTCTTCTGGTCAGCCCTGGTGAGCTGTTGGGATGTCTAGGATTTAGAGAAATAGTACGGTTAACATCCACAACAAAGTTAGTCTTAGGTATTTTAACTGTGGTGAGAGGAGTGGTTGTGGGAACTGTAGAAGAGGTTGTAGTTTTTATTTTTTTAGAAGCAGTAGTGATCACTGTGGATGGAGATGAGCTTGCTGACAAAACAGTCCTCTTTTTCAAAACTGCAATCGTGAAAAAAACAGGCATTGTTTTTTTAGCAGATGTAGTCAGGACAGATGTAATGGCTGCAGTACTTGTGATAGGAGAAACTGTTTGATATGTGGTGGACGTTGTGGCTATGGACCCTGGTCTGGTTGAGGATGCAGAAATTGTTGGTAGAGGAACAGCAAAAGAGGTAGATTTAACAGTAGTTACAACATGAGGTGTGGACATGAGCACTGTATTTCTTGTAGAAGGAACAGTCCCTGTGAATGAGGTATGGGTGGAAGTTAATGCAGCAGTAGATATTACTTTGTAAAATGCAGGAATAGTTATATTTTGAATGGATGTATCAGGGGTTCCTAAAGGGGCAAGGGAGGTTATGACTCCAGGACTCGTAATTGGTAAGACTGAAATAGTGGCCTGTGAAAATGGGGGTTCAGGAGTAGATAGGTTGGGTATGACCGTAGAAATATGTGCCATCCTGGTTGTAATGTTTTTCATCAAAACAGTAGCAGTTGAGGTAACAGCACCAGAGTCTGTTGTGGTTTCAGTGGTTTTGCAACATGTAGTTCGGGGTGAAGAAAACTTTGTTTTGGTCAAATGTGACGTTACGGTTGTTGTATAAATTGTAGAAAATTCTGAAGGGGTTGTGATTTCATTCATAGTCAAAACAGAGGTGGTCGTGGGTACAATCTTTAAGGAAAAAGACCTAGTGGTGGGTGCAGAACCAGATGTTGACATTGCGGCAGTTCTAGTCAATTCAGTGCTTGCAGGAGTAACAGAAACACGTGGAGTTTGAAGAGGTTCAGGCAAATTTTGTTGTGGTGAGTCTGTGGAGGGTTTCATAGAAGATGAGGTGGTTGATAGAAATGATCCGGTCGTGATTAGTGATGGAGCAAAAGCAAATGACCTGGGTACATTAGAAGTCAATGTGGATTGTGAAGGGGCAAAGGTAGTTTTGGGTGAAGGATCTTTGGCTGGTGAGAGAGTCATATTGGTCTGGCCAAATGTGGGAGCGGCAGGATTTGTTGCAGTAATAGTCGTGATTGGGGCGTTCATTGTCATTTTCATAATCATAGCGGGTACAGCAGTTGATTCATCTAAAGTGGAGGTTGTTATCATGCCATAATTTGTCACTACATTAAAAGTAGTCACAGTTGATGTAACTTGGCGACGAAAAGCTTCAGATGTTGTGGTTTCAATTGTAGGTGAATTTAAAGTAGAAGTGCATGTAGCTACTACATTTGTGGTAGAAGTGCTGTCCCCTTTGGTAGATGTAGTGCCTAATGTGGGCTTAGGAACAGCTATGGTCCATGCAATCAGTGAAGGCAATACAGGAATAGAGGCAGCTAAAGGAGCTTTAACTACAGTTTGTGTTAATTTGTGTGAGTATGGTTTTATAGAAGGAACTATGGTTGTTGGTAGGATAATTTCATCTGATGGATATGTGGGTCCTTTTGTGAATGTACTTGTTGCAGAAATAATTGTATTTGGAGCAAAAGCTGTAATTTTGGAAATAATAGTGGCTGCAGCTGTTGTTGTTCCTATAGTGGTTGTTGTAGACATACGAAAAGCTGCAGAGGTTATGATTTGAGTCATAGCTAAAGTCGAACTAGAGGTGGTTGAGGGTACAATCTTTGTGGTTAAAAAAGTGGTGCTAATTGTTGAATCGGCACATGGTGTTCGATTTGGAGCAGTAATAGTTGAGGAAGTGGTTACAGGATAACCAGGAAGACATGGAACTTGAGGCACTTCTGGCAATGTTTTTGGAGGTCTGTCTGAAATAAGTTTCATAGTAGATGATGTCGTTGCTGGAAATGATTGTGTTGTTATCAAAGATGTGAAAAAAGCAGACAACAACGTGGGTACAGTAGAAGACAATATGGCTCGTGAAACCTTTGCGCTTGAATTTGAAAAACCTGCCCTAGTGATCAGAGCAGTCCCTGAGGGGTTTGTAAGCGCAGAACTTTTAGTTTGAAATGAGCCGTTCATTCGGGATGAGCTTGTTGTGGGCATCACAGTTGTCAAAAGTGCTGACGTTAGGTTGGCATCAGTCGTGGTCTCAGTGATAGTTGGAATAGTGGATACAGTGAGGAATTGAGTTGATTTTGGAGCTGAAGTGGTTATTGAGGTCGGAGATACTGTTATTGGCAATGCAGTCATTATGAAATATGTATTCATGGTGGCACTAGTTGCAGTGGACAGTCCAGTAATACTTGGCTTCTCCGATGCAGATTTTGTTGTAAGTACAACACTTGATGTTGCCACTGCGCTTGATGTAGGTCTCATAAGTGCTGTTGTATTATTGAGTATTTGAACCGCCTTCTCTGGCAAAGTATCTGTTATCAAATGAGGAGTATTTTTTTTCCTGGGAGGAGTACTTTTTAGTACAAGACTCGTAGTTGTGAGTGCATTTGGAAATGAGACAGTACTAGCAGATTGAGCTTCAGAAGTAGTTGTGAGTAAGGCACTTGTTGGAGCCACAGAAGTCATGGTTGTTGTAGATATGCTATGAAAAGCTGCAGAGTTTGTGGTTTTGGTTATAGGGGAAGTCAAAGTATATGTGTTTCTGGGTACAATCTTAGTGGCAGAAGAGGTACTGGTCATTAATGTAGAAACACAACCTGATGTTGGCATTCCAGTAGTATTAGCCAAAGCAGAGTTGGCCGCAATAGCATGAACACATGGAGCCTGAGGAGCTTTAGGAAGAATTTGAGATTGTGTGTCAGTGGAAGGTTTCATTGAAGATGAGGTGGTTGCTGGAAATAATTTAGTAATGAGCAGTGATGAGAAAAAAGCAGACGACCTTCTAGGAGTTCGAGTCACAGTTTGTGTTTGGGGGTGTGAATTAAGTTTTGTAGGAAAAAAGCGGCTATTTGACATTGCTGGAGTCATGGTTAGAGATGTGATGGATGCAGAAATCAACCCAAGGAAATTAGAAATAGATGTGGCTGGCGAAGGAACTACGGTTGTTGAGAGTGGAATTGCATTTGATTTATACCTGGGTTCAACTGTAAATGCACTTTTTTCAGCAATAGTTGCATTTGGAACAAGAGTTGCAATTTTGGAAGCCATAATGGCTGCAACAGTTGGTGTCCCTATAGAGGTAGTTGTTTTGAACATCTGTGGAAAAGCTGCAGGGGTTCTAATTTTCCTCATTGGCAAAGTCAAAGTAGTGGTGGTTCTGGGTATAACATTTCGTGTAGAGGTAGCAGTCCTTATGGTTAGTGTTGGCTTTACAGTAGTAATAGTCAGGAAAGTGGTTGCAGGATAACCAGGAGCACAAGGAGCTCGAGGCGCTTCAGGCAATATTTGTGGTGGTCTGCCTGGATATAGTTTTGTAGAAACTGAGCTAGTTGCTGGAAGTGATCTGGCGGTGATCAGTGAGGGTAACAAAGTAGACATGAACCTAGGTATAGCAGAAGACAATGTGGGTTGTGAAGAGGATAATGTGGTTTTGGGTGAAGGATAAATGTCCCGTGAGAATGTTATTCCAATTGATCCATGTGATCCGGCAGTAAATGCTGTTGAAAGAAATGCTTCGGTTGGAGCATGAATTGGTCTTTTTTGAGAATTAGTGGAGGTTATTATTGGTAAATAACTTGTGGTTCCAGCCGTAGTAGTCCTGGCTGTGGTCAAAAGTGTAGGTAATGTTGCAGAGGTTATTTTTTCAGTTGTAGGTGAAACCAAAGCAGAGATAGTTATGGATGAAATTGTTTTGGTAGAGGAAGCAGTGGTCTTCATGGTAAAATCAGTTGACAATGTTGGCATTGCAGTAGTTAAGGTCAAGGCAGTGGTTACAGAATTAACTTGAGCACATGGAGCTTGAAGACCTACAGCCTCAGTTTGTGGTTTGTTGTCAGAGTACGGTTCTGATGGAGATGATGTGGCTTTCGGCAATGCTGTAGTAGTGGTCAGGAATGTGACAAAAGCAGAAGACATCATGGATTTAGCAGGAGTTAAAGCCGCTTGTGAAGGGGCTGATATGGTTTTAGGTAAAAAATGAAAGGCTGGTGAAAGTTCAATTTTGCCTAATAAAGATGTGGTTGCGGCAGTAAATGAAGTTGTTGTTGATAAAGTTTTGGTAGGAACCTCATATGCCTCTTCATTTTGCACAGTGGCTGCAGCAGTTGGTGCTCCATAAGTAGAAGTTGTTATGGGGACACTTTCAGCTTTGCGAATAGTGGTAACCGTCTTTGTAGTAAGCATTGGAAAATAAGTTGTCCTTATTTTAGGTTTAGCATATGATGTTGGCACACCTGCAGTTGTAGTCCTGGCAATTCTTGCATTCAAGGCATGATTAGCAGCAGCACACCGAGCCGGAGAAAGTTTAGGCACATTCTGTGGTAATGTGGCTGCATGCGTTTTTGTAGGAGATGCGGATTTTTTGGGCGATGCGGCTGTGGAGGTCAGAGATCTGACAAAAACAGGCTTCGATGTGGATCCAGAAGTTGATGGGGCTTGTAAAAGGGTTGATGCAATTGTGAGTAAAGGGTCTGATGTTGATGAGAACGTAGTATCGGTCAATGGATGTGTGGGGGAAGTAATAAATGAAGTTGTTGCATGAGTAGTTGTGTTTGTAACAGTAAATGGCATTTTGGTGGCTGCAGTGGTTGCATCAGTTTGCGCTCCGGTAGTGGCACTTGGTAACGTAACATAACTCATGGCTTCAGTTAGAATGTTCATGGTTGTTGTCGAAAGCATAGGAAAGGCAGCGGCGGTTGTGATTGCAGTTGTAGGTGAAATCAGAGTAGAAGTTATTGTGGGTTCAGTCTTTGTCGTAAAAGTAGAGCTCCTCATGGTATGAGCAACACTTGACTTTGGCTTTGCAGCACTTATAGCTGAGGTAGTCGTTGCAGGCAATACAGGATTAGCTTGAGCACACAGCACTTTAGGGACTTTAGGCAAAGCGTGTGGTGGTGTGTCAGAGTACATTTTTGTGGTCGGAATTGTGACAAAAGCAGAAAACATGGGTACAGAAGAAGTTACGGTAGAGCTGGTTATGCTTAAAGCAGTTGCGGTTGTTTTGGGGAAAAAAGGTGTGTTTAGTATCTTTGTAGTCATGTTTGAAATATTGACTGTTGGTACTGGAGTATTTCTGCTTGTCAAAGGTAAGGTTACTGTGACCAATTCAGGAGCAGTGGATCTGGACTTTGGATATGTTTGGTTAGTCCTTGGAACAGGACTCGTGACGCCAGTGATCAAAGAAGATGTGCTTGTGGTCATCATAGATCTAGAAAGCAGAGTTAGGCCTTTAGCGGTTGTAATTCCCGTCGATACCATAATAGGAGATGTGGTGGTGGGATCATGGTTTTTGCATAAGATATTTGCTACTAACTGTGGTAGGGGCATAGTAGGAGGTGAGGTCAAAGAAATAATTGAGGACCTTGTAGTTGTCGACATAGGAGTGGTTAACACAACTGCATTAGTCAAAGACTGTTTTGTTGTAATTATTTCAGGACTTAATGGTATTGGTAAAGGAGTTGTGGTTGCAGAACGTTTAGTTGTGGGCTCAAGAGTTGAGGTAGAAGCGGGGTTGGTCATGGTCACTGAAGTATTGGAAAATGCAGCCAATAAGGTGATGAAAGAAGGAGTCTCAGTTAATTTGTTCAATAACAAGGATGAAGTGATGCCAGGTGTGGAAATTGAGGTTGAGGACAAAGAGGTCATTTTTGTTTTTGAAAGTCGACTTGAGATTGCAGAAAGTGTAGTTTTAGTAGCAGAATAGTCTTCAAGTAGTTGTAGAGTATAAGGGATTTTGTGTAAAGGCGCTGTGGATGGGGAGATTGTTGACATCACTCTAGTTGGGGCATACAGATTAGCTTTCAAGGTATTTGGAGCAGGCATGGCTTTTGTAAAAGGAGCAATCGTTGAAGATGGCGATGCTGTTAAGGAGGCGACATGAAATTGTGAAATTGTTGCAGCAAAGTGCACTGCAGTTGTTTCTAAAAGACGCTGCTGCGTTGTCTCAGAACTTGGTTCTTTAGTTATAGCATTTATTGTAGCAACATTATCAGTCAAGCTTTCGCAGTCAGGCAGAGGGGTACTTGTTTCGGCATGGGGTCTTGTTGCCAGACCACTCAATTGAGTCGGTGCAAGACCATCCTCTGAGAGACGCTGTTGCGTTGTGTCAGAACATTGTTCTTTAGTTATAGCATTTACTGAACCAAAATCATTGGACAAACTTCCCAAATCAGGAGGTGGGAGAGTCGTTGCGGCACAGGGTCTTGTTGCCTGACCAGACGCACCTGATTGAGTTGGTGCAACATCCTCAGGTGTGTCCTCTGTGTTATCTTCATTAAACGGACTTGAGGGAATTTCATAATAACCCCACATTTCAAATATGGCAGAGTCTCTTTTGGATGCAGCTGTTGCAGCAATACTACATTGAGGTACCACTGTAGTTTGATAGTCACAGTGATCTTCATCCAGAACAGATCTTGGTTGAACTCTGTGTGGGGATTTACTGTATGCGTTCTTGCAAGCCGCCAGCATACTGAACATTTCTCCCCGCAACTCAAAATAAATTTCTCTCAAACATTCCTGCAAAGAAAAAAGCGGTTAAATGATGAGAGGTCTTTGTGTTCGGAAAGGATCTCATTTTAGTGTTCCTTTACCATATAGGCGGCAGTGGAGATGCGCACCAACGCAAAACCTGCCACCACCGTGTTGACCACAGAATGGACTTGACAGCGACGATCAACATCTTTGACCCTCAGCACTTTGGAGCCCAAAGGCAGCCGAACCAGGATTTGCGTGGGTCTGCAGAGGATTGAGGTGGGTGTCGGACTTGGGGCAGTGGCAGGATCTTCGCATGAAGCCAGTGCCTTCACACTGGAGTGCAGCACATTGTCAAAATAAAAGACCTCGAGCTGGTGGAAATGTCTTTCATTTGACACCTGACAAGAAAATGTTTGCTGTTACAAAGGCTTTCTTTTATAATCTGTATTAATTAAGCATCAAACGTAGTCACCTCAATAGATATGCTATGACAGCTGAGCAAAAACTTAATTGTGGGATTTTTTAGGTAATTTGCTAAGGGGCCAGAGGACTGTGTTGTTGTGTACAGTAATCTGTCGGTCATTGCGGTTAATCGGAACCTGAACACCCTGGAATATGTAAAAAACTACAAAGTAGCAACACCTCTTCTTAAAAGCCCCCACGGGTCAGTCTTGCCTCGAGATTACGTCCTTATTTTCTTTTAGTGTAAGAAAGCGATTTAGAGAGTGGCTGTCCAGATGCACGCAAGCATTGGGTATCCACTGATTGAGCCAGGTCTGTGTCGACTAAAATGCAACCGTACCAAATATAGCGGACATACCCAATAAGACTTGCGGCTGTGATCTCAGCAGAAGGAGGTTTTACAAGGCATCAACTCAAAAGGGGCCAATTATTTTGCAACACCAACTTTTCATTTTAGCACAATGCAAAGGGTTGAATAAATTTGGTTTCTTTTCATTTTGTTGATTCTTTGAAATAAAAACTCGTAAACGTTTTAATTAGTTTGAAGCCTGAAACATGACAGTACAGATGCGGGGAACATTCGAGTTACGAAAGACTGTAGATCCGAACATTTTTTTGGGGATGTTGAAAAATATTCGGACATTGCTGTAAGTTAGGTTTTGTATTATGTGCACCTTTTTCTGAGTACAGGACAGTACTGTAGTGCTTCTTTCCGCCGCTACCGGCGTGTGGTGGTGCTGTGAGAGCTCACCCACACCATCCACCCCGAAGAAATCCGCTTCCTCTTCATAGTTCGTGTGTAAACATTTTATACTGTATCTCCAGCGGGCTGAGAACTTTGACATTTTTATTGTTTATTTTTTCGTGCAGCCATTCAATACGGTGGTTGTAAAGTGTAAAGACGAGGCAAGCCATTTCTTTTGAAATGAAAGTGGAATAAGTAAGCCTGATTCGGTTGAGAAAATGGTTAGATCGCTTTTTTCCGGCCACTTTTTACAACGGATGAGGAAGTCGTTTAACTCTTGAAGCCCATCTTACAAAAGTTATAGTGCATATTATTTTATGAAATATTAATTTTTAGTACAAAACAATACACGTTACTTATACAAGCCTAAAACATATTTATATAAACCTTAAACATACAAAATATAGCACTGAAGCAACTTACGAACAAATTCAACTAAGGAACTATCTCGTTCCTATGTAGGGCAGTGTCTGTATGTCAAAACGTTTTTTGTGGGAGCAAATAATTTGCAAGGCACTGTTGTTTGATTTGGTTTTCCTTTAAATATTGTGCTTGCTTATATATGCAAAAAATGTCTTGCCTGAAATATATATCAATTTAATTTCAAATACCGAGCACACATAAGCCATTGCTTCCATTTACCAGCAGCTGAAGATGAGGGCTATCGTAGGGCAGCTTGATCAGCAGCACCGGACCGAACCTCCGAACGGAAGCAGCAGAGCTGTCAGGCAGTGTCAGCAGCAGAGTTCCATCTGCATAAACCCGAGCGCAAAACGTTTACATGTGCCCTTTGAAGCGGAACCGAAAGCTGAATCAGATTCTGAAGGCACTTACCCGCCAGCCGCGGTTCAGACTTCTTGGCCAGGTAAAAACGGACCCAAAGGCTGGCGTCTCTGCAGAGGAACTGCGGCCGGGTCAGGTCCAAAGAACCTTCATGTCCTGACACTGTAGTGCGCATATAAGACAACGTTTGGAATCCAACATTGTAGTGATAGGAGTTCTCACTCTCTTTAGAGGATGAGCTGTTTCGGCTCAGCCCACTAGAAAGAGCAGTCTCTTTTGGCTACCAAACGGCTCTTTAGATTGTTTTAGTTGCTTTAAACCAGGGATTTCAAACTCAATTTTGGCTCTTGGGCCAGATCCAGACTTTCTGTTCTGAGGTGGGCCAGATCAGTAAAAGAATGTCACCTCCAAATTTTGAGCAGTATTTATGAATATTATACTTTGTTATTCAGCCTACATTAGTAAGCTATCCTACATATAATCACAGATGTCCCTTCGTAAACTTCAGTTGGTCCATAACTCTGCTGCACGCATCATCACTAAAACCCCCTCTCGCGGTCAAATCACCCCTCTCCTTCAGCAACTCCACTGGCTCCCAATCTCCCATTGAATCAACTACGAAATCCTGCTCTACACCTACATGGCCATTCATAACCTTGCTCCATCCCACACACTCAGATGATCCTCCTCCATCTCACTTTACACCCTGCCCTCGGCTCCATGGCGAGCAGAGCTTTCAGACGCTCTGCCCCCCAGCTCTGGAACTCATTGCCGCCTGACCTCCAAAATTTCCACTTTCAAATCCGGACTCAAAACTCACTTCTTCAGACTTGTCTATTCTTGACCATCTGCCTCACACACAGCCCCTTTCAACTATAATGTGTTTTATTGGCTTATTTATAACTTCAACTCAATGCTGCCCTCCAGCAGCCGGAGAGAAACTTTTGTTTGCATGCATTTAAAAAATAACTTTTTATAGAAACCACCGATCAATATTTTTTGGAAATACTATATACTGGTAGAGCCGGATTGAATCATCCAGCGGACCGGGTCCCGCCCGCGGCCTTTTGATATGCCTGCTCTAATCTTTATATGACCAATTATGATGTTACATTATGCACAAAAAGACTTAGAAAGCAGGAAATAGACAAATTAAATAAAGACGAGAAAAAAAGACACAACAAAACAACAAAATAACAGAGGAAAAAAAAAGAAAGACAAAAAAAGCTAGGAAGTCAGAAATAAAAAGCAAGAAAAAAAAGAAAAGGTGTAAGAAAAGAAAAAGCTTGGGAAAAAAAAAGAATACATACATCAATCATATACTATACATATTTTGGATAATTTTACTAAAGAAGATTAATATATCAAGTGTTACTTTGGGTATTATATGTTATAGGAGTCACTAGTGATACAAGTTGGAAACATAATTTTTTTATTTTGTAAATTTCCTTTGTGTGGGGAAGTTTCGGTTTTGCCGTTTTGATTTTAAATACGAATGTTTCCCCTGCAAGGTAAAAATATGGAATAGGGTTAGGACATAAAATCTTTGCCTTCACCCAACTCCCTTTTGGCACATGTGTAAAGGTATTCCCAAATTCTAAAACGTTCAAAATGTGAGGTAATCGCATATGTTTTTTTGCATAATATATATTTCAGCTGTATATATATCATTTTTCGAGATAATGGATTTTGAAGATAGCGTGTCCCGTCTTCAACTTCCTGAGCTGTGACGTCACGTGAGGAACACATGCACCCTATTGAGTTACGTGTTAATTAGCAAAGAGGCTTTGAGTGTTTTACAACAAGTTTTGGTATTTTTTTTGTGGAGAATGCTTAGGTGTTGCGTTTCGGGTGGATGCCGTCATGGTACGACAATGGGTGAGCAGCCAAAAAGGTGCCAACCGACAAAAACGACACATAAATGACACATGGAGAGCTAACTGGGGCTATCCAGGAACGATCAACGAAACAGGGTCACAGCCTCGGCGGAAAAACGCGAGGCTGGCTGATTGAAAACATGCAGTGAGCAGCCGGTTAACCGGGAATCAGCAACAAAAAACGGCTATGGTGACAAACGCGATGCTGGTCGTAAATAAACCAAGGGACACGGCAAAATTGCCGCTTAAGCCAGGTGAGCTAGCCAAACAAAACAGTGTGTGGCCAATGAGCGCCAAACAAGAACATACATATCAGGATGCCCCCGGCAGCTCCGACGCTAACGGGGAGTCAGACGGAAAATATCATACATTCCGCAACACACGCGGCAAAAAGCCACAATTGCCTACCTAAAATGAGGCGAAGGCAAACGAGAAATGCACTCTGTAACAACGGCAGGTAAACCCACAAAGGTTTTGAGGTCAAAGCATGCAGCACAGACAAAACTGTCACAAGGCCCCCAGTGACAGGGTAAGCAAAGTTTCAGTATCTCCTCACAGAAATGAAAAATGCTAAATCTCTGCGAACCACAATTACTGTCTGTTTCGGAGCTGCATTACATGTTGTATTAATGGGATTCGCCATTTTAAAAATGTGTTCCTTCAATGACTGCATAGCTCTGCAGCAAAAAAACTAGATGGATCCACTTTGAGACCAAATTTCTCGAATTAGCTGATTTTTTAAATATTTTGGAACATATTTTCATAATCGTGAGGAGGAACACTTCATGTTCTGTGCCTGGCCGGAAAAAAAAATGTGGTCTTAGGGAATACCTTTAAAGGGATTACAAAAGACCTTTTTTCAATTAGGCACAGAACGTGTAATGTTCCTCCCTGTGATCATGCAGATATGTTCCATAATATTCCACGCACCATATATTTCAAGAAATTAACTCTCAAAGTAGACAGTTTGACCTCATATACCCCAAAGCTGTGACGTCACTGGAAGACAACAAGGACCAAAACAATGGCGGGTCCCCGTTGAAAAACCGACGGAGATTGTATTAAACAGTGAATGCATAGCGCTCATTTTTGCCTGTAGGAATTGGAACTTTGCTTACCGTGCCGATGGACTTCTCACTGTTTTGTCCGGGTTGCGTGCTTGATCATCAAAAGTTGTATGCGGTAAGTTTAGATGCAGTTATGTACAGCCTGTGTTCCTTTTTTGCGCTTGCCTCCATTTGGGTGTGTGATTGTGACTTTTCCTTATGTATCTTTCACCGCGTGTCTTGCAATTTATATTATGTTGTCCAGATAGCTGCCCCGCTAGAGCGCAGGCTACCAAAGGCTTCATGGTTAGCCCTATTAGCTGGCTAGCATGACACGCTACTCGTTTTTCCCCTGGCTGTGTTCGTGTTTGTTGCCGTAGTTTTTTTGTTGTTGTTGTTGGCTCCCGCTTATCTTGGCTGCTTACTGCATGTTTTTGGTTGGCCAAACTCCCATTTTTCCAGCAATCGGTCCCGGTTAGCCATTTTTAGCATCTATCTAGCCTGCCGTGTCCCGGCTTGTTTAGCCTCTGTTGTGTTTAGTTCTCTGTGTTATTTTTTGCCATTTTGATCCATTTTGGCCGCTTGCCATTTGTCGTACCGTTGCTCCACCCCCCTGTGACACAACGCCCTAGGCATTTTTCACTACCAGAACTTTGCTTAAAACACTCAAACCCTTTTCAAGTAATTAACAGGCTGGCTTGCTAGGGTGCTGTTGTTCTTCACATGACATCAGGGCTCATGAAGTCAAAGACTTTCGGAAAATAATGGGAATATACCAATGACATATAAATAGGTTTTATGCAATAACATGGACCCTTCAACCCTCATGGCATCCGTTTTTGTGACAATGTATGTCAGCGTACATTATCTGGATGTGAACTTAAGTATGACAACTCAGCCATTTATGAATATATTTTACTTCCAACCACTCAAAATCTTCAGTGGTACCGGATCTATCCATACACATATTGTTTATTTATTCATTTGTTCACCAGCTACCCTCAGCCCCTTAGGACAATACAAGTCCTACAGTGACTACTGTATAATGAAAACTATCTGAACTGTATACATAAACAGATTCAGCTTACAGGTGAACGTTTCATATGGCCTAAGTAGAGCTTTGAATTAGTCAAAAAAGTGCTTTTTTTCTTCAATAAATGCCTTTTTTGGGACAATAGCAATTCCCCCAAAAACCTTGCGCAATTCATGTCAGGTTACATTATTCGGACATGAACTTGAAGTGTGATCACTGAGCCATTAATGAATATTTTTAGACTTTCAATATTTTGTGGCACCAGATGTTTCTAGACAGACAGACAGACAGACAGACAGACAGACAGACACAATGTGTGTGTATATATATATATATATATATATATATATATATATATTTTTATTTATTTATTTATTTTTCTTTTTTTTTTCTCTTTTATGTATTCATTTATTTACCCTCTCCCCTAGTGCAAGTCCTAAAAGTATTTACTGGTATAAAGAAAACTAACTGAACTCTATATACACATACAGGGTTGGTACACTTTTTTTCATGGCTTAATTCAAGCCCTTTTAAGGACTGCCAAAGACAAATTTTCCAAAATCTCCAGTACCATTAAAAGAAAAAATCCAGTGTGAATCATGCCGAGTGAAGTCACATTCATTTGTACAGCCCTAAATCACAAAGTGTCTCAAAGGACTGCATAAGCCACAAATACACTGTCGCTTGATCTGAAACCGACATTTAATTTGCAGAGCCACAAATATATCTGATGCACATAGGCAATTTTTAATCTTGTGTGTGCATTTATCAAGACGTATGAATTTTAGATTTTGAGTAAATTACGAATATATTTGCAGTGTCCGAAACTCATGACAAAAAGTTACCGGACACCAGGGCAGAAAGCTCTGAAAAGTTGCCTGCCCCATTTTTCACAACTTGCAACATAATAAGACGACTAATCGCAAAAAACACATTGTTGCAAAGTATTAAGGCTTGACAATCATAATATATAACAGAACAACACTTTAAAATTAAGTTTATTATAAATCCACTTATAACATTCATTGCATGTATATGACATCGCTGTTTTCCATCAACCATCAGTTTGTACCTGTATTTACTCATCTTCATTCATGCAATGTTTGCGTTGCATCGTCTGCTACAAGCCACGTGAACTCCTCTTTCCACGATGCTTTTAATGTACGTTTACGTTTTGTAGCGTCATCAATTTTGTCCGCTTCTTTTGAATCTTCTGCGGCTGAAGTTTTGGTTTGATTCCTAACTACTTATCGATTTTTCTTGTCTTCTCTGTGCATCTACTTTGGAAAATGATATGCAAATGCACGACATTATAACGCTCGGGAAAGTCTGGAAGCACCAAGCTATTCGATTTGATTTTCTCTTGAAAAAGTTGCCGGCCGCCCGGGCGGAGACGTTTGGTAAGATGTATGCCCGGAGTAAAAAATGCACGCCCAAGGGCGTTCGGGCAGACGTTATTTTAGACGCTGATATTTGTTTTCGAGACAAATCTCTCCTATATAGTGTTGGGTAATATGTAGCTTACATTTTCAGTTGCAGGGAGTTATTCAGTAGAATTTAACACTACCCTAAAGGTGGGGTTTGATGCGTCCTTAAAGCCAATGACAGATATTTGTCCATTTGTCTCTTTCATTGAAAGTACAACAAAAGATGAAAGTGTATATAATATGTTCCTGCATTCAGGGTAGGGGAGCAACGGAATACAGGTAGCGGTGTTACAAAGTTAGGATAATTTAAAAATGAAATTGTATTCTGTCACAGTTAAAGAAAATAAGGACGTTTTTAAATTAGTTACGTTTCGTTAAAATAAGGATTATTTTGCAGAATTACAATTTTACATATTTGTAATGCGCCGATAGAATTGTGTCTATGATCATGAGCAACTCATACATTGTGATGCAGGTAAAAGCACTCTGTATTTTGTTTCTCCGTCAATGTAGCACTCATTTTGTTAAATTGGCGTGAGCCTGCAGTTTCGTGAGGGCAGCACAGTTGCATGCTACTGATGCATTCAGGAACATTTAGTAAATATTTATGTCTTTGTGTAGTTCTTTAGTTAATTGGTGTTCTTAATCACTACACAATCACTGTATTGTTATATTGTGAGAATGTAAAAAATTTGAACTTGGACACAAGACATCCCAGAGTTTAATGGAAATTAAGAAGATTTGGTGTCTTAAAAACAATATTTGGTTTTTAATGTTCTTTTTATATAAACTAAAACAGACCATATCTTGACTGCCATGTGAACTAGAATGTTTAATTTCTGCTTAATAAACTACTACATGGTTAGAATGTAAGCACTTATTCTGTTGGACTACAAAACCTTGTTTTCCCTCCCATTATCTTGATAAGGTTACATTATTTATCTTAAACCAAATTTAGTATTCGTGTTTATGAATATTTTGTTTTTTATTCGCAAAATTTACATTGGAGAAGGGGGCGGCACGGCGGCAGAGTGGTTAGCGCGTCCGCGGCACAGTTCTGAGGTCGTGGGACGAATCCAGCTACCTGCCTTCCTGTGCAGAGTTTGCATGTTCTCCCCGTGCTTGCGTGGGTTTCCTTCGGGCACTTTGGTTTACTCCCACATTCCAAAAAAACATGCATGTCAGATTAATTGGACAGAATGAGTCGTCTGTCTCTATGTGCCCTGCGACTGGCTGGCAACCAGTTCAGGGTGTCCCCTTCCCACTGCCCCAGGATAGCTAGGATGGGCTCCAGCACCCCCGCGGCCCTACCGAGGATAAGCGGTGCAGATAATGGATGGATGTATTAAAGTAATCAAATCACATGACTGCAACATTATGGTCTTTGGATTACGCCACAGACTATTTTCCAAGATGTAACTAGTAAGTATCGGATTACAACCCTACCAAGCTTTCCTGCATTCCACAAGGGTTAAATATTGTATTATTGTATTGTACTGCTGTTTTTTTGTGTACAAATAGTTGATTGTTTCCTTTTGTTAATGATAAATGAAGTGGGGTGCAGGATTTGAAAACTTAAGGTTGAAATCCTGACTTTAAACCAGGAGGTGAAAGCAGAGTAACATGATTTGCGTGCATTTCTTAAATGCACTTCTTTTTCTCATCTTTTTGGGGTTTGTTCCGCGCCGAACAGGCCTGATAAAAGTAAGAAAAGCAGATAGGCGCAATGGAAAATAAAGCATAAGGGCTCTTTGAACTCAGTTGGGCATCGTCATACCTGTCAACCTGTACGTTTTTGCCGTACAAAGTCCGTTTATCATGCATTTTAAGACGTGTACGACGTACAAGAAAATCTGTACGGAAAAACGCGAATTTGTCAATTATGGGTACCATCCGGTATACACCGACTATCACGAAACGGCAAATTAATCAAGTCAAAGGAGTTCACCGCGGAAGTGTCTCTCTCGGAATCGTTTCTTTTCGTTGCAAACGAAGCGAGCGGTTTGATGCTACTGTGCGCATGCGTCTGCCGCCTGGGGATTTCCCATCATGCATCATTCCGATCACACGTGAACAAAGCGAAAGCAGAGCAGTAGGCCTACATTACAACAAAGTTTTGAATTTTCTTGGGATACAATCATCAAGTCGCAATGGCCGAACCTGAATTAAAACGCCGTAAGTCATTCTGATCTGAAAACAACAGGCGGGGTTGATTGAGTAAATTTGAAATACATGTGTTCTTAAAAAACATCGGATTTCATGTGCTAGTTATGTAGTGAAAGGAAGTCAGTCTCTTTTTAGAGAACCGGCTTTTTCGGCTCAACTCATTAAAGAGAGCCGGCTCTCGAACGGCTCACTTGCTTTAATGCCTTATTTTACGAATTATTATGTTGTATAAAGAAGAAAAAAAGGAGTATAAAAGGAGAAAATGAAAAAAGACAGGTTTGTGGTTATCCCTTTAATCAGTATATTACCAACAAAGATTGCAGAAAATGAATAAATAATTTGAATAAGAAAATGTATAATTTTACTTCATTATATTTGTATGTATTTTTTCCTTCTACAGTGAACGTCCAAGCTACCTAATTTTTGAACTTTTTTATAATAAACCTCATTCATGTCGAGCAACTCAGTATCTCACAACAAAATGTTAATTAACGATATATATGATATAACGAAACACATATAAAATATAACATGTTAAACTACATAAATAAACACGTTTGGGAAAAAAAACATATGGTGTAAAATTATTTTGTATTTTGTAAGGGAAAATACAACATTTTGTAAGGGCGTGGAGCCCTGGAGCTTGACAGGTATGCATCGTTGACACATACTCAATATTTAACTCTCAACTTTTTAAGGACACCTCAAACGACGCACCCCATGTTTTTGGTGCTGTGTCTAAATAAAACGCCACAAACAAATTTATTTGGGAAGCTTCCGAGATCCGGTTTGTTATTTACCTGCCATAAAGTTCCAAACGGGGACCTGGAAGAACCCCACTTGGTCGCGTGGACTCGGACGCAAATCCCAGCCGGTCCCGTCCGACGGAGAGAGGCGGACGAGAGTCACCACGGCAACCCAAAACCAGGCCCCAATCCACCGGGAGGGTCCCGACATGGTCGGGTCGGATCAGGTTTGGCGTGCTCTGGACTGCTCGGTTCGGTGGTTCGGTTTTCGAGGTGCTGCCGGTTCCGCAAGAAAGGAGGCCAAACAAGAGCCAGACGCACCTGGGATTTTTCTGAGTGAGTCTCTCGGCGCTGATTGGCTAATTGGATCCAGAAGTAGGCGTGGCTTAGTACGCTTCGGCTCCTCCAGAATTGCGGGCCAATGGAGTAGTGATGTGTCATTTGCCAACGGAACGGCTCTATGAGACGACTCTTAGAAGTTAACGACAGCGACTGGCTCCCCACAGATGATAACCGGTTTCCTTCTAAACCATAGGTGTCAAACATGCAGCCCGTGGGCGGGATCAGGTCTGTCGAGGGGTTTGATCCGGCCTGCGAGAATACGCTGAGAGAAGCACAAGAGAATAAATGACTTGGAGTTTCAAATATGTCCACTGGATGCTGCCAAAGCCAGGCACCACTCACAAAGCATCTGGAGCTGTATTTATTCCTCTTTCTCACTCCTTTTCTCTCTTTCTCTATCTCTCTCTTTCTAACTCTCTTTCCTCTCTCGCTCTTTCTACCCCTCTCTCTATTTCTTCTCTTTCTTTCTTCCTCTCCATGGTGTCTCTATTTCTTCTCTTTCTTTCTTCCTCTCCATGGTGTCTCTATTTCTTCTCTTTTCTTCTCCCTCCCCCTCTGCTTCTCAAATTCTTCACCCTCACCCTTTCTTTCTCAAGTCTTCTCTCTCTTTTTCTCTCTCTCTCTCTTGTTTCCGCTCTCTTCCTCTATGTCTCTCTGTTTTTTTTTCTCTCTCTCTCGCACTCTCTCTCACTCTCTCTATTTCTTTGACGTTGTCTGTCTCTCTAAAGCTTCTCTCATTCTCACTCTGTGTATTTTCTCTTCTTTCTCTGTCTTTCTCTTTTTCTTTTCTCTCTCTTTGTCTTTCTCTATTTCAACATGTCTTTCTCTATTTCTCTCTCTTTATCTTTATCTTTTTCTCTGTCTCTTTATTTTTTTCTCTCTTTTTCCTCTCTCAATCTCCATCACTCTCTATTTCTTTGTTCTTCCTCTCTCTCTCTCTCTCTCTCTCTCTCCCTCTCCCTCTCTCTCTCTCTCTCTAATTCTTCTCTCTTTCTCTCTCTGTGTTTTGTTCTCTCCTTTCTCTGTCTTCTTCTTTTCTCTCTTTTTCCCTCTCACTTTCACTCTGGGGCAGCACGGCGGCGCAGTGGTTAGCGCTTGTGCGGCACAGTTCATGTCATGGGAACCTGTCGTGGGTTCAAATCCAGCTCCAGACTTTCTGTGCGGAGTTTGTATGTTCTCCCCGTGCTTGCGTGGGTTTCCTCCGGGCACTCCGGTTTCCTCCCACATTCCAAAAACATGCATTTCAGGTGAATTGGCCGGTCCAAATTGTCCCTAGGTGTGAATGAGCGAATGAGTCGTCTGTCCCCGTGTGCCCTGCGATTGGCTGGCAACCAGTTCAGGGTGTCCCCTGCCCACTGCCCGAAGATGGCTGGGATGGGCTCCAGCCCCCCCGCGACCCTAATGAGGATAAGCGGTACGGCTAATGAGATGAGATGAGACTTTCACTCTGTCTTTCTCTCTTTCTCTTTCTTTCTCTCTGACTTTTTTTGTCTCTTTTTTTATCTCACTCTCTTGCTCCACATTCTCTCACCTTCTCTCTTTATCTCTTTGATTTACTAGTCCGGTGTTGTGCCCTTTTCCGACTCCTCTGCAGATTCCTCCCCCCCTCGCGTGAACGCGCATTCTGCTATTCTGCTGCGCTTCCAACAAAAGCGATCATATTCTATATAAAACGCTTATTAAAACAATAAAGCGAGCTAATTATAACAATTGGGAGATCCTAGTCTATATAACGCGTTTATTTAAACACTAAAGCGCGATATAACGCGTTTATTTAAACAATAAAGCGCGAAGCGCGATCGTATTCTACAAATTGCGTTTGTTAACGCGGATGCAAAAGTCACCAATGTCAATGTACGCTTCCGACAAAAGCGATCGTATTCTATATAATACGCTTTTTAAAAAAATAAAGTGAGCTAATTATAACAATTGGGAGATCCTAGTCTATATAACGCGTTTATTTAAACAATAAAGTACGATCGTATTCTACAAAATGCGTTTGTTAACGCGGATAAAAAATTCACCAACGTCAATGTACGCTATGATTTCCGCAATCACAACTAATCGTACACAAATAATATTTATTTGATTTACTATAATATCCGTATGTAATGTCTTTTTCATTGTGAATGAAACCCTGGTTGCATTGGATCCCGCGGTGTAAACAAATTGTTGTTGTTTTATTTTTCATTTAAAATCGGACTTCCCTGTCTATACTGTTTGGAAAATAAGACACACTTTAAACCTTATTATGCTCTTTGGTTTTGGGATCCAACTACAGAGGAATACCTCCACTATGCGATGTGTTACTAAATAGGTGTTCGACCAATCTAGTTCGTTTTTATTACTACTATTAATAATAATAATAGTAGTATTATGAAAAACGTCTGAAAGTTTTCAAATTCACTGTGCTGACATATTGATGCCACAGAAGGTTACTCTACAAGTTACAAGTCTGTATCTCCAACAGAGTCTGTTTTAGCAGGGGGGGAGGATTTGGGCAGGCAAAATTCTCCCCCCTGCTAACTCCTGAATAAAAACTCCAAATGACCCCAAATTCACTGTGCAGATTTATTAATGCCAAAAAAGGTTACTCTAGAAGTTACAAGTCTGTATCTCCAACAGAGTCTGTTTTAGCAGGGGGGGGAGGATTTGGGCAGGCAAAATGCTCCTCCCCCCCCTGCTAACTCCTGAATAAAAACTCCAAACGACCCCAAATTCACTGTGCAGACTTATTAATGCCACAGAAGGTTACTCTAGAAGTTACAAGTCTGTAACTCCAACAGAGTCTGTTTTAGCAGGGGGGGGGGAGGATTTGGGCAGGCAAAATCCTCCCCCCTGCTAACTCCTGAATAAAAACTCCAAATGACCCCAAATTCACTGTGCTGACTCAATAAAGACACAAAAGGTTACTCTAGAAGTTATAAGTCTATATCTCCAACAGATTCTGTTTTATTAGGGGGAAGGAGATTTTTTTTCCTGCCCAAATCCTCCCCCCCACTGTTAACTCCTGAATAAAAACTCCAAATGACCCCAAATTCACTGTGCAGATTTATTAATGCCAAAAAAAGTTACTCTAGAAGTTACAAGTCTGTATCTCCAACAGAGTCTGTTTTAGCAGGGGGGGGGGGGGGGGTTGGGCAGGCAAAAAGCCTGCCCAAATCCTCCCCCCCTGCTAACTCCTGAATAAAAACTCCAAATGACCCCAAATTCACTGTGCTGACTCAATAAAGACAGAAAAGGTTACTCTAGAAGTTATAAGTCTATATTACCAACAGATTCTGTTTTATTAGGGGGAAGGAGATTTTTTTTCCTGCCCAAATCCTCCCCCCCACTGTTAACTCCTGAATAAAAACTCCAAATGACCTCAAATTCACTGTGCAGACTTATTAATGCCACAGAAGGTTACTCTAGAAGTTACAAGTCTGTATCTCCAACAGAGTCTGTTTTAGCAGGGGGGGGGGATTTGGGCAGGCAAAAAGCCTGCCCAACTCCTCCCCCCCTGCTAACTCCTGAATAAAAGCTCCAAATGACCCCAAATTCACTGTGCTGACTTAATAAAGACACAGATGGTTACTCTAGAAGTTACAAGTCTGTATCTCCAACAGATTCTGTTTTGGCAGGGGGAAGGAGATTTTTTTTCCTGCCCAAATCCTCCCCCCCCACCTGCTAAAACAGACTCTGTTGGAGATACAGACTTGTAACTTCTAGAGTAACCCTTTGTGGCATTAATAAGGCAGCACAGTGAATTTGAGGTCATTTGGAGTTTTTATTCAGGAGTTAGCAGTGGGGGGAGGATTTTGCCTGCCCAAATCCTCCCCCCCCCCTGCTAAAACAGACTCTGTTGGAGTTACAGACTTGTAACTTGTAGAGTAACCTTCTGTGGCATTAATAAGTCAGCACAGTGAATTTGGGGTCGTTTGGAGTTTTTATTCAGGAGTTAGCAGGGGGGGGGGAGGAGCATTTTGCCTGCCCAAATCCTCCCCCCCCCCTGCTAAAACAGACTCTGTTGGAGATACAGACTTGTAACTTCTAGAGTAACCTTCTGTGGCATTAATAAGTCAGCACAGTGAATTTGGGGTCGTTTGGAGTTTTTATTCAGGAGTTAGCAGGGGGGGGGGAGGAGCATTTTGCCTGCCCAAATCCTCCCCCCCCTGCTAAAACAGACTCTGTTGGAGATACAGACTTGTAACTTCTAGAGTAACCTTCTGTGGCATTCATAAGTCTGCACAGTGAATTTGAGGTCATTTGGAGTTTTTATTCAGGAGTTAACAGTGGGGGGGGGGGGGGGGGATTTGGGGAGGAAAAAAAATCTCCTTTCCCCTAATACAACAGAATCTGTTGGTAATATAGACTTATAACTTCTAGAGTAACCTTTTCTGTCTTTATTGAGTCAGCACAGTGAATTTGGGGTCATTTGGAGTTTTTATTCAGGAGTTAGCAGGGGGGGAGGATTTGGGCAGGCTTTTTGCCTGCCCAAATGCCCCCCCCCCCCCCCCCCCCCCCCCCTGCTAAAACAGACTCTGTTGGAGATACAGACTTGTAACTTCTAGAGTATCTTTTTTTGGCATTAATAAATCTGCACAGTGAATTTGGGGTCATTTGGAGTTTTTATTCAGGAGTTAACAGTGGGGGGGAGGATTTGGGCAGGAAAAAAAATCTCCTTCCCCCTAATAAAACAGAATCTGTTGGAGATATAGACTTATAACTTCTAGAGTAACCTTTTGTGTCTTTATTGAGTCAGCACAGTGAATTTGGGGTCATTTGGAGTTTTTATTCAGGAGTTAGCAGGGGGGAGGATTTTGCCTGCCCAAATCCTCCCCCCCCCTGCTAAAACAGACTCTGTTGGAGTTACAGACTTGTAACTTCTAGAGTAACCTTCTGTGGCATTAATAAGTCTGCACAGTGAATTTGGGGTCATTTGGAGTTTTTATTCAGGAGTTAGCAGGGGGGAGAATTTTGCCTGCCCAAATCCTCCCCCCCTGCTAAAACAGACTCTGTTGGAGATACAGACTTGTAACTTGTAGAGTAACCTTCTGTGGCATCAATATGTCAGCACAGTGAATTTGAAAACTTTCAGACGTTTTTCATAATACTACTATTATTATTATTAATAGTAGTAATAAAAACGAACTAGATTGGTCGAACACCTATTTAGTAACACATCGCATAGTGGAGGTATTCCTCTGTAGTTGGATCCCAAAACCAAAGAGCATAATAAGGTTTAAAGTGTGTCTTATTTTCCAAACAGTATAGACAGGGAAGTCCGATTTTAAATGAAAAATAAAACAACAACAATTTGTTTACACCGCGGGATCCAATGCAACCAGGGTTTCATTCACAATGAAAAAGACATTACATACGGATATTATAGTAAATCAAATAAATATTATTTGTGTACGATTAGTTGTGATTGCGGAAATCATAGCGTACATTGACGTTGGTGAATTTTTTATCCGCGTTAACAAACGCATTTTGTAGAATACGATCGTACTTTATTGTTTAAATAAACGCGTTATATAGACTAGGATCTCCCAATTGTTATAATTAGCTCACTTTATTTTTTTAAAAAGCGTATTATATAGAATACGATCGCTTTTGTCGGAAGCGTACATTGACATTGGTGACTTTTGCATCCGCGTTAACAAACGCAATTTGTAGAATACGATCGCGCTTCGCGCTTTATTGTTTAAATAAACGCGTTATATCGCGCTTTAGTGTTTAAATAAACGCGTTATATAGACTAGGATCTCCCAATTGTTATAATTAGCTCGCTTTATTGTTTTAATAAGCGTTTTATATAGAATATGATCGCTTTTGTTGGAAGCGCAGCAGAATAGCAGAATGCGCGTTCACGCGAGGGGGGGAGGAATCTGCAGAGGAGTCGGAAAAGGGCACACACCGGCCCCTGTAAGAGTTGTTTTCTTCCATGTGGCCTCCAAGCTTAAATGAGTTTGACACACCTGTCCTAAACCATGGGCGTAACCAGCCTGCTTTTGGGTGTGCTCGAGTACCCCCCAAAATGAAAACATTTTAAAAACTCTCTTTCCTTATAAAAGACAGAATAGGCTTGAAACAAAACAAACATGTGAAGACTACTGAATAGTGTTGAATGATCCTAAATCACTTTGAAAGGACTGTTTCTAATATATAGTGCCTCCTAGTGGTACAAAATACTTTCATCCGGTAAAAGAAATATTCATTTGAATACTTGGGGGGGAACACGATCATACCGATGTATAGTTTTATCATAAAAAAATGTTGAAATTTTTGTTTTCTTTTCACCGTGGAATTCTTTCTTACATCGGCACCATGTTCTTCCGGCATCCTGCTGTCACGCTCTGGCGTGACTCACCGGCCCCCGCTCGTAACAAATAACACAGTGCCATCTAGCGGTCAAATATTACAAATTGGTGCTTCAAGTGAAATGAAAAAAAAAGAAAAAAACAGCCAGACACTTCCTGCTACCCCTAAATCTGAACCGAAAAACGTCTCTGTTCTTTTTTGTGGTCAATATAGAATTTTTCCAATGGATTCCGTGTTGTTGACTTTAAATTTGTTAAGGATTATTTACTTTTGAAGTATTACTATGGATTTTTAAATTTTGTTTTTAATATTTCTGAAGTCAGATTTTTATTGAAGTTCTGTAGTTTATCTGTAGTGTTATTGTAGTTTTATTTTCGTACTATTTTGTAGTATTTATGAAATGATTTTATGTAGTATTTCCATTGTAGTATTTTTTTAGTATTTCTGTACTACTTTTGTTGTATTTCGAAAGTAGATTTTTTATGTATGTCTGAAGTATGTTTATAGTATTTTCGTATTGTTACAGTAGTTTTAGGATTATAGTATTTTGTAGTATTCCTGTAGTATTATTTTTTAAGTATTTTTGTACTATCTTTGTTGTATTTTGTAGTATTTCCATATTTGAATGGTTGTTGTATATCTGTAGTATTTTTGTTGTACAGTGTTACTGTAGTTTTATTTTTGTAGTATTTTTGTGATATTTCCATAGGAGAAATTTTGTAGTATAACTATAGGTGTAATTTGCAGTATTTATGTTGTAGTATATTTATAGTAATATTTCTCTAGTAGTTTTTTATGTCTTGGTATTTTTTGTTTTTCACTAGAAGCATAATTGATTTATTTCCAAAGTATGTTGTCGTATTTTCATAGTAGTATTTTTGTCATATTTCGTGAGTATTTTTGTAATATTACAGTAGTTGTTTTTTTGTCGTATTTTTGGAGTAAATAATTCAGTAATAGTATTTTGTAATATAGTATTATTGTAGTTGTATTTTTGTAGTAATACTATACTATCTTTTTATTTTTAGAATAAAAGCAAAATCATATATGAGGTCCCTGTTTTCAAGCACTATATTTGACATTTAGTTTTGTACTTATTGTGTAGTATTTTTCTTATATTTCTGTAGAAGTATTTTTGAGTGGACACACAAAGTCCGAATGGGGACCCAAAAAGTGAACACCTCTTGGGGGCCCCCTAGTGGTTGCGGGGCCGGCTCTGATCCAGCCTATAAAAGTAACCTCATCTACATAGTATCATCCCAGATGACAAGGGAATGTTTCACAAACAGGAGAAAAAAACACGAGTTTCTTGTTTGGCATGTGTGAATGGTTTATTTTAACAGGTGAATAAATGGTTTTTGACACCCAAGTCAACTCTCCACGCTATCCACACCCTGCCCTAAACAATGCCCTCCAGCGGCCGGTGACAGCATTTGGTTTCCATTCATTGAAAGAATCATAACTTCTGCGTTTTCCAATATTTGTAGGGCAAGAAAAAAGTTGATTTTTCATCTTTTGGGGCTCACCTAAAGGGAGCTGACATGATTGTTCATCATCTTGCTGCTAAGGGTATAAAAACATTGTGAAAGTCGAAGTAAAAAACAAGAAAGAGAGTGTAGTTTGGTCACTTTAAGTCTGTAGTTTGTTTTCGGTTGCACTACACAATAGAGTGACATCTAGTGGTCGAATATTATACTGCATACCTTGAAATGTATTTAGAAAGAGATTCTGTGCACTTTTAATTAATCCGGAAAAAAACAAATTGTATCGAGTTGAGTTCCTACTAAAACCACTGTTAGCTTTCGTTTTTAAATGTTTTCTATATCAAACCCAAGCCACTTCTCATTCTAAATCACCTCTATTGTGTAGCGGTTGCGCTACACAATAGAGTGACATCTAGTGGTCGAATATTATACTGCATACCTTGAAATGTATTGAAATAAGGGAACACACGGCGCGGAGGCTGGGTGCGTAGTTAGCGCTCAGAGGTCTAAGGGTCAATTCCAGCTACCCTGGTCTCCCCGTGCGGGGTTTGCATGTTCTCCCTGTACCATGGGTATCCTCCCACATTCGGAAAACATGCATGTCAGGTAATTGACCGGTTGTCCCTAGTTGTGAATGAGCAAGTGAGTTGTCTGTCTCTGTGTGCCCGGCAACTTGCTAGCAACCAGTTCAGGGTGTCCCCAGCCCACTGCCCGAAGATAGCTGGGATGGGCTCCAGCAGCCCGGGGGCCCCTGTGAGGATAAGCGGCACAGAAAATGGATGGATGGTGAAGGATTTTATATTTTATTAATTTGACTATAAGGGATTTTTTACAATCAAATACAAATTACATTTAAATACTAAAGATATTCACTGGCTGAGCTGCAGGGCGAGGTCATTGTAGCCTAGACAAGAATGAACGGGGACAAGGGCGGACGCCAGAGGAGCCTGAGATGCGAAAAAGGAGACATTGTTTGGCTGAAAAGTTTTCTTGTTGCGAGTTTTTTTAGACGTGGGGGCGCCTTTCGGCGAGGAGGTGGTGAAGCTGGTTCCTGGCCCGCCCATGGGGGGTGGCCGACGCCCCGACGTGTGAAAAGACGGAAGGAGAGACGAGAGATGGGAGATCGTGAGAGGGAGGCTCGACGAAGACTAATTAGACAATAATTCGGCTAAATTCGATGGTATTCACTTGAGAAAATAAATCCGCCCCCCCGTGTGAAAATGCCGGCTACCTTTGTTCATTTTCCCATTCAGAAACGAGCATGCATTGCTAGGAGAATGAAGTTTGTGTTTGGTTGATTGGAGTCAGAAAACGTATTCGAACAATTTAGTAAACGCCACATTTGTAATATAGTTTTTATACTAACAATTGGAAAAACACCAACTGGTCAACCACCTTAAAATTGGCAGTGTGATTCATACTAATGGATTTTGTCAGGGGCTGCGTGTTATCTAATAAAATAAAAGACAGCAGCAAGCTCTTTTTGCATATTCTTGCCTTTATTTGAACGCAGACAACCAATGAGCAAGTATACACACACACACACACTTGTACCAGGAAACACTCTCAAAAGATCCATCCTTCATGATCTCACACACTTCTTCGGGGCTTTCACCTCCTCTTCTCCTTTGTCGCCTTGCTAACATGCGTATGTAACCAAGCCATCGTGTCACATCTGATTTTTTTAAGAGTGTGTGTGCATGTGTGTGTGTGCTGAGGGGGGATGGTTTCAAGTGGACTTATTAGTAACCCTACCCACATACAAAATAATAAGGACAGGTGGATGATAGCGGACGTATGTTCCGGGCCAAAATGCTTCCCAATATGAGCCTGGTGCATGCGTGCGTGTGAGTAGCAAGCAATTGTTGGATTCCTCAGCTAGTTTGTTAGAAGCAGGTCACCAAGTAAGCAGTGCGTATGCACGTGTGAGTGCGATAATCAGGACGTGGTGTCATCCTTGAGGCCTGGCCTCTCAGAAGAGTGATGCTTTCTTCTTGAGTTCATTTCGTCTCCATAGTGACAGGCGTTCAAACTCTGAGGCGCTCATCCCGAAAACGTCTTGGAACTGCTCGGGGTCCAAATGTTTCTGCACACACATACAAATTAATAAGGTGCGGTTTCCCCCTACGTGTCAGAAATCCCCTAGTCCGCTTCACACCTCCAGTCGAGTTCGATCTACTCCAGGTGGGAGCTTGCAGCGTCCCCTGTGGGTTACCACCAGGGCTTCATAGGGATAAACCTGCTAGCAGAAAACAGGCAGTATCAAGCATCAAATTAGCCCCTTTGTTCAGGTTCATCCGGGTGCACCAGTTTTCATGTGTTGCAGCAAAATGATGGGAGTTTTGTTAGGTTTAAACTTTAGTAGACACTCAATACAAGGAGAGAATACAGACGCTGCCCTACTTACAAACGAGGTTCTGGGCGATCATTAGTAAGTTGAATTTGTCCGTAAGTTGCTCCAGTGCTATATTTTGTATGTTTAAGGTTTATATAAGTAACCAGTATTGTTTTGTACTAAAAAATAAACATTTCATAAAATTATATGCTCTATAAAAGATAAAAAAGTTCAGTTTAACTTACTTTTAGAAGATGCGCTTAAAAAGGTCTTTCTCCGGAGTAAAAAGTGGCCAAAAAATAACATTCAAACCATTTTCTCAACCGCATCAAGCTTTCTTATTCCACTTTCATTTTAAATAGAACCGCTCGCCTCCTCTTTAAACTTTACACCAACCATACTGAATGGATGCATGACATATTAAACAATAAAAAAGTAAAAGTTCTTAGCGATTTGGAGATACAGAATAGTATGTTTACACACAATAGGAAGAGGTAACAATGACAATAAAGGTCTATTCTATTCTATTCTAAGCAGATTTTTTTTCTTCTGGTTGGATGCTGGGTGACCTCTCACAGCGCCACATGCCGGTAGCGGCGGAAAGAAGCACTTCAGTACTGTCCTGTACTGTAATCCCGTTTTTTTTTTTTTTCGGATCTACAGTTTTTCGTAAGTCGGATGGTCGTAAGTAGGGGAGCGTCTATACATTAATGAATTTTGAACTTCCAAGGAGAACAGGAAGCGAAATCTTCAGATAAGAAATTCTCCTTTACCGTACTAAAGCTCTCCTGTGAGACCTCTCTTTATCAAATCTTCAGGGTTACAAAAAGCAATCAGCCCCACGGGGTGTGGAGGTCAAAGAACAGCAATATGATTGTCAAAATGACAAACAACTGTGCACAATAATACTCAAAATAAGGAACTGGCATCCTAAGAGATCTCCTTTACAGTTGTCCAAAACAAAAACTGAATAACCTAATAAGTGATCTCACCTTCTGCTCCAAGATGCTTGGTAGCGATGTCCCACGGTCCAGATGATCGTGCTGCTGCACGCCATTCTGTCCACACACACATCACGTAACATAATACAGTATGTACTATACACACACAAGCATGCACATTTTCTTAACATTGGCAATGCATCATACATGTACCCTTACCTGGGCCACTGTGGAGACACGAAAACACACAATTGATCAGTAAACTTGAATTGTTTAGCAAAATGACACAGGGAGGGTCCTACCTGTGTTAGAGGCTTCACGGGAAAACTCAGCCGACTGCCTCTAAAATAATTGCACCAAACAATATCATTGCATCTTTCATTTGACTCAACATCTAAACATTATAAAGACAACAGCATAAATATTCCCATAATAAAATATGAGAGATGAGATAAAAATATTAAAAAAAAAAAAAACCTTAGGAAATTACAACAGAAAGGTGGAAGTGACGTCAAAATGAAACCACAAAAAATCAGGAAAAGGATTAAAAAAAACAGGAAGTGGCAGCAGAAAATAGGACGCTACATCAAACACTAAGTAACAGCAAGAAGCAGGAAGCAGGAAGCAGACATGGGACCAAGTCACACATGTGCAAGTCTCAAGTAAGTCTCAAGTCTTCACCTTCAAGTCCCAAGTAAGTCCCAAGTATTTTTTTCTTGGGCAAGTCAAGTCACAAGTCAAGTCCCGAGTCTTAGATTGCCAAGTCCAAGTCAAGTCACAAGTCATAAAAACAGCGACTCGAGTCGACTCGAGTCCAAGTCACTAAGTCTCAAGTCCCCATGTCTGGCAGGAAGAGACCACAACAAACAAGAAAGGAAGTATAGGAAGTAAAACCAAAGAGGAACTGTCAGTAACAAGCAACCACAACAAACAGGAAATGAGAACAAGTATAAGAATAAGTAGCAATATAAAGTCGTAACTGACTACAAAAAAACTTTAAGTGAAAACAAAGCATAGATAGCAGTAAGAGGCAGGAAGTGACTACAAACATCAAGCAAGATCTAAGGAAAAAACAACAGGAAGCAGGAACTGATCACAAAGACACAGGACACGAACACAAAGCAAAAGTAGCGGTAATTAGCAGGAATTGACAACAAACGGGAGGCAATCAAAACTGGGCGTAGTGTTAAAAAGGAGATGTCTCAACAAAGAACAAGAAGCAACAAAAAACAGGAAGTGGCAGGAAAAAGCAAGAAGTGACCACAAAAGTGGAAGTTGTAGGAAGCTACAACAAACAGGACGTATGAGTAAGAAGTAGAAACTGACAACAAACAAGACAGGACAACAAAGATAAGGTAAAAGGAGGTGTCATGAAGTAGCAGTACGGTGCAGGTACTGAACACCAAAAACAGGAAACAAACACAATGTGTAAGTAGCAGTAAAAAGCGGGAATTGATAACAAAAAGGAAGCAAACAAAACAGGGAGTCTGTTCAAAAACTAGAAGTATCCACAAATAACAAAGCAAAAATAAACAGGAAGTGACAGGAAAAAGCAGGAAGTGACCACAAAAACACGAAATAAAAACAAACAGGTAGTGGCCAAAACAAACAGGAAGTGACCAAAACAAACCGGGATTGAGAAATAGAAAATGAAAACAGACAGGATGTGGTAGTAAAAAGCAACCACAACAACAGGAAATGAAAATAATGAAGAAGTATGCAGTAGTAACCAACTACAAAAAAATCTTTGAGTGAAAATAAATCTCAGGTGGCAGCAAATGGCAGGAAGTGAAAACAAATATTGAGCGAAAACTAAGAGGAAGTAGCAGAAAGAAGCGAGAAATGGCTGCAAAAATAGTAAATGAGTAGTCGTAGTAGCAGTAAAAAACATTGTTTAAAAGGCGATGTGTCAACAAAGAAGAGGATGCAACAACAAACAGGAAGTGTCAGGAAAAAGCAGGAAGTGTCCACCAAAAAAGTTAAAGTGGAGACAAAGTTACAACAAACAGGGAGAATGGGTAAAAAGCATGAACTGACAGCAGAGATAGGGCAAAAGCAAGTGGCATGAAATAGCAGTAAGGAGCTGGAACTGACTGCATAAAAAAGGTCATGGATGCAAAATGGATGTAGCAGTAAAAAGCAGGAACTGACAAAAAAATAGGAAGCAGACAAAACATCATCAAAAAGCAGAAGTGTTCAAAAAGAACAAGAAGCAACAACAAACAGGAATTGGCAGTAAAAAGCAAGAACTGGCCGCAAAAAGGAAGCAAACAAAACTGGGAGTGTCATTAAAAAGCAGAAGTGTCCACAGAGAACAGGAAGAAACAATAAACAGGAAGTAGCAGTGAAAAGCAGGAACTGACCACAAAAAAACAGGAAATTGAACAGATAGACAAAGTAGGAGTAAAAAGCAAGAATTGTCAACAAAAAAGGAAGCAAACAAAACTGGGAGTGTCATTAAAAAGCAGAAGTGTCCAAAAAGAACAGGAAGCAAGAACAAACAGGAAATGGCAGTGAAAACCAAGAACTGACCACCAAAAAGAAGGAAATGAACACATAGCCAAAGTAGCAGTAAAAAGCTAGAATTGACAACAAAAAGGAAGCAAAAAAAATTGGTAGTGTCATTAAAAAGCAGAAGTTTCCATAGAGAACAGGAAGAAACAATAAACAGGAAGTAGCAGTGAAAAGCAGGAACTGACCACAAAAAAACAGGAAATTGAACAGATAGACAAAGTAGGAGTAAAAAGCAAGAATTGTCAACAAAAAAGGAAGCAAACAAAACTGGGAGTGTCATTAAAAAGCAGAAGTGTCCAAAAAGAACAGGAAGCAACAACAAACAGGAAATGGCAGTGAAAACCAAGAACTGACCACCAAAAAGAAGGAAATGAACACATAGCCAAAGTAGCAGTAAAAAGCTAGAATTGACAACAAAAAGGAAGCAAAAAAAATTGGTAGTGTCATTAAAAAGCAGAAGTTTCCATAGAGAACAGGAAGAAACAAGAAACAGGAAGTAGCAGTGAAAAGGAGGGACTGACCACAAAAAATGGAAATGAACACATAGCCAAAGTAGGAGTAAAGAGCAAGAATTGACAACAAAAACGAAGATTAAAAAGCAGAGGTGTCCAAAAAGAACAAGAAGCAACAACAAACAGGAAGTGGCAGAAGAAAGTAGGAAGTGTCCACCCAAAAAGTAAAAGTGGAATCAGAAACAAAGATGTAGGAAGTAACAACAAACAGGAAGTGGCACAAAAAAAGCAAGAAGAGACCACAAAACAATTAAGGTGGAAACAAAGAAGTCGTAGGAAGTTGCATCAAACAGGAAGTAGCAATAAGAAGCACGACCTATCAATGAAAAGCAAGAGGCATGAAGCGACAAACAGGAAGTGACCACAAATGAGCACAACACCCAGAGAGAAAAAACTGACTCTGCTCAGCCCTGAGCCAGAAAGCGCTGGCGACTTGGGCACACCGGTGGACAGACCTGCGGACGGGAAATGGAATGTGTTTTTGAGAGAGTGGACGCTGCCAAATCGCCCGCCGTCCAGCTTCATCTCACCGGCATGCGTCCTGTCGGGCAGAGAGCGCGTCTTCCGCCGGAAGTTACTTCCTTTCTCCTTTTCCTCTCGCAGGATCAAACGACCCAGGTTGGACTTGATCTGGACACACCCGATTGGCTCGGTCACACACAAACACTTAGCCTCGACTTGCGATGTCACCGGGTTCCGACCTTTTCCAGCTCCTGCTCCTGCAAAACCTTGGCTTCGTCCGTCAGGTCCTCAAAATCATCGTCTTCCTCCTCTATTTTCTTCCTGCTGCGCTCGATTTCTGCCAAAGCCCGACACAGGCATGAAAATGGGTCAGGGGTTAACAAGGTGAGAAATGTGTGGAGTAGATGCAAGATCCGCACCAATGTCAAAAACAGAGAAGCGGGCACACAATAGGAGTCCAGTCGGCCAAAATCACCCTTCCTAACTACCAAGTCTTCTCAAATAAAATATGAAAACTTGGGTTTGCTTTCGCGGCACAGTTCTTGGATCAAACTTTACTGAGCAGAGTTTGCATGTTCTCCCCGTGCCGGCGTGGGGTTCCTCCGGGCACTCTGGTTTCCTTCCCATATTCCAAAAACATACATATGAGGTTAATTGGCCAGTCCAAATTGGCCCTAAGTCTGAATGAGGAAGCCAATCATCCGTCTCTGTGTGCCCTGCGACTGTCTGGCAACCAGTTCAGGATGTCCCCTGGATGGGCTCCAGCACCCCCGTGACCCTACTTTGGATAAAGGGTGCAGATCATGGATGGAAGGATTTGCTTTGGGCTCGGTCCCCCAAATCAAATTAATTGGTCGGGCTTAGGCTGGTCTGGGCTTTTTAATACCTGCGGACCGGGTCGGGATGGGCTAGATTTTTTTGGGGGGTCTAATCTTACCTCTAGTATGTTCTGGTACACTGTAAAACCTGACAAATTATTGAGGTCTGTTGACCCATACTGTGTTTTAGTGATCTGCAGGAGGCAACACACACACATTTATTGTTTTTATTGCCTGCTTCTATCTTCGGGGTTTTTCGTCCCAATTGACAACTATACTTTGGATTACTTTCTATCCTATGGACATAGGTTTTAACGCACAAAAATATGTTTATTCAAGGAATCAACTCCTTGCCCTGAAGAATTCTCGTGCCGGCGTGACGAGGGGCCCCTATCGTAGATGGAGAGCCGAAGCTAGCTAAGCAGCTAGCGGCGTTATAAGTCTTCAGTACCGTCCGTAATCATGGTTAATGTGAACTCTCAACCAAATAAGACAGACAAACTGGCTGTGCTGGTGAAAAATATCAAAGCGCGCAGGGACTGCAGTTTGCTGTGTTTCACAAAAACAAGCTCACGTCTAGACGCTAACGTGAAGCCACCCGGAGCTATCCGGCTTCAGCGCTGTTAGACAGAGACACGAAAGCCTGCGGGAAGCGGAGAGGAGGTGGACTCGCTAACACGAGGTGGTGTGTCCCTGGGCACAAAGATTTCCATCTGCCGCAGGGACGTCGAACTTTTGGACTAGCGTGTGACGTCATACACTCCGCTGTGGCTAAACTACAACAAAGCACCCTGAGGGCATCCTGTTAATCTGTTAACAAACAACAAAGGAGACTGCTGGAAGTGGGAATTTCCCTACGGGGATGAATAAAGTATCTATCTATCTATCTATCTATCTATCTATCTATCTATCTATCTATCTATCTATCTATCTATCTATCTATCTATCTACATACACACACACCTTGAATTTTATTGCACGAAACCAAGATAAGGGATTAAGCCTGTATATGCTTGTTAATTTGGCTGAATTTAGCCTCAAGTCAGTAGCATGAAAGAAGGTTCAATTTAGCTTGGCTCAGTTTTTACAGTAATATATCTACCTGCTCCAGACCAGCCTAACAAGGCTAAAGGTATCCCCAGAGACACATTTGCACTACTACTGTCAATCGTGGGAAAAATGTAATGGGTTTTGTAGCATATCTGTAGACTTTCTTCATATTTTGCCTTATTTTATCCTGCATTAAGTCTTTAAACGCGTACGTTTGGTTTGATTCATCCTTCACTGTGTCTTTCACGGGTGAGGATCATTGGAATCAACATGATAGTTACAAATACTCCCGCTCGCTTGGCCTGTACTAATTTTATTTGAAACGCACCACCTCAAACGTCGGTTCACTCTCTGCAAAATCTCGGGAAACGTCCTGCCCCCCTCAAAAGATTTTCTCCTCGGATCTACAAGATTCGCATAGGTCACCCATTTTGCCCTCAAAATGGAGAATTTTGTCCAAAGGTGAGTGATTTTCATGCCCACGAACAGGAAGTCAGTTCAGCCGGCTTCCTGTCAAAGCCCACAATTTTTGCGCTCACCCATAGAGGCCAACGACGGGGGGCAAGGCCAAAACTCGGTCTCGATCTTGGACGGCTGCTCAGGGTCTGGAGGTTGCGCGGCCGGGAACTTGGCTGCCTGGATGACACCGCCGCCGCTTAAGCCGACGGCGCAGACGCCATCTGCCATCTTGGGACATTCTACAGGACAAAGTTAGTCGGTGGAGCCATAGTAAAAAAGGCAGGACTAACAAACGAATTCGGGAGAACTCACCTTGTTTATAGATGGGGGGCTTTCTGTACAGGTTGGCTCCGTTGTCTGGAAAAAAAGGTAAAGTCTCAGAAAGTGTGTGGTTTTGCAGGTGTTTGTGTTTTGGTGATGGGCAAAACGAACCCCGGCTTCGAAGCTCGTGTCGGGTAAAAGCGGGTGTGGAAAAAGAAGCCTTGTTTACAGGTTTGGTTAGGGTTACTTTAATTTGATTACTTTCAATTACTTTTGGATTACTCCAATACCAAATATGCTAATAAAAGACAAAAGAAACTAAATATTGAAAGTAGTCACGTTAAAGTAACCCTACCCAACCCTGCTTGTTTCAAAGTGTGTGTGGTGATGTAGTGTCACGCTACCGGTGAAAACGAGGCCTTGTTTTGCGCTAAGCTTGTTACGCATTGGTGACGTGTTGTGAAGTTATAAAACTATGGAGCAGTGGTTCTCAACTGGTCGCACTTGAGGACCCACCACTCCACTCTAATGACAAGCTGCCACCAAATTCAAGAAAATAAATTCCACTTCTCTGTCAGGACCAGAACGAAGACAGGACCCACTTGCGTGGGTTTCTCTTAGTTTTATTAGGAAGAAGGGAAAGGGTAGTATACACGATCGGTAGACCGTTGATCGTGGGGAGCTGGTACTGAGACGCGGAAGTGGTATTTCCGTGGTGAGCGAAGGCAGTGCCGAGAGCGGGGAAAAACAGATCGGTGGCCGGGACGGAGGAGCAAAAACGCAGTCAAAGTTCAGAAAAAGGGGTCGGAGCCGGGAATCAAACAGGAATCAGAACAGGAGAGAGTCAGGGTCGGAAGGCTTGCCTAGTGTAGCTAAGGTTTGCAGACGGACTGACAACGGGTGACAGGAAGATGGGAGTTTAAAAGGAGACAAGCAGGCAATCAGCGTCCGAGGCAGTTGGCGCCAATGGAGCAGACTCAGGTGCCTTGCATCAGCAATCATAACATTCTCAAATTCTTTGAATAAAAGGATTGTGCAGTTTTAAGAAGAGATGTATAGATTCATTTGTTCATCAAAAAAACAAAATGACCAGCAGAACCAAATCAACTTCAAGTAATGTACCGCAACTCGTGTGTGTATATATAAGCGACGTAGGCTTATACATCCCCAAACACTGCTTTAAAATAGCCACAAACTAAAAATACATTCGTACCCAAAATATTAATGAAACATGTACCTAAAAAAACAATAATTACTTTGTTGTTGTTCACGAGGCTTCACTTTGCCTATAACTAGTGTGTTTGTGTTTGTTGTGAGTGTGTGCGTATGTGTGTGCAGACCTGGCCGATGGAAATGCTGCAGGCTGGCGCTAATTTTGCGCCCCGCGTGCAATTGTAGCGTGGAGCCTCCAGGGGAGCCGCTGTCACTTTCTGCTCTCCGTCCTTTGGCCTAAAAAAAAGATTGGGGGTTTGGTGATCCGGTAAAAGGAAGAGATTTGGTGTGGGTGGCTCTTACATCAGGAGACATAGCCGGTGAAGCGGCGGGAGGAGACAGAGAGCGCTGGGGAGACATAAAGACGTGTGATTGATATGGTCATTTGACATCAGGGCGATGAGTAAACGTTGTCGAGAAAAAACAATCGTAGGAATAGTTGACAATGAATAACATTACTGTCGCGAGCGGAAATATTCAGAAATGATGGCATCCGTGGCCTTAATGTTGGTGTCAGATAGGGAAGAGCAAAGGGGAATAATTGCTTGGTGAATGTGAGTGTGTTCTTCACTCTGGCCACCTCCCAGTGGGGGGGATGTACCTTCAATGCACCAAAATTTATAAAGAGTTAGCATAAACAGAGTCTGACTCGCCTCTGTAAGATTCAAATAACATTAAAGCCAATATGCTTTGATGACATGGAACGTACATTTAGTTTACATATATTTTGTGACAAAAGAGAGCTTTAATGTTATGCCAGACTGTGCCTGAAAAACATATTTGAAATTGAATGCGTCTAGTCTCAAGAACAACTCATTTGTTAAGACCATGTGATTTCCAACTGTTGAGAATCGCTAGGTTATGTTGTTACAGACATTGTAGCACATAATATTTGTTTTATTTGCTGTTCTACTGCTGCGATTGAACCTTTTCTTGGTTTAAAGAGATAAGCTGTATGTTCAATAAAAGATGTACAGTATTTTTCATTGTACCAATTTCTCTCCTGTTTGACGCATTACATCAAAAAACTACAGCGACCAGATGATGAAGGCGCTGTATATGAGCCAAATAAGGAGGCTTCTTCTGCTACTGGTAACCATGGGAACCAGTTATATCTGTTCCATGTGGGGGAGCAAACCTCGACCCAAAAAACTTCCCCAAGACACCGTAAGGGATTCCTGAACCATGAATAAATATCATTATCATAGACCTAATCAAACCAACTTTATGCTAAATTAAGGAACAAAATAATAGTGATCTGATTATTAGACCAATTGCTTCAAGAGTTGATTATCAGTCAACTAATAAAATAGTAGTTAGTTGCAGCCCTACTTGACCTCAGAGGTGTGGTGAAGTCACCTGTCTCCGTGGGGGGTCGAGTGGGGAGAAGCTGAGGTGCGGTTGGTAGGTCATGAGGTCGGGCCTCTCCACCTGCAGGATGGCTTTGTCGCGGGGGATAGCCGCCAGGTCGCGGTACGCTACCGCCTGTTCGTCTGCTTGTCCCTAAGAAAAAGGGACGGGAGTGATGAGGCAGGGTGAGGGGAAGGACATACAGGGAGAGAAATAGGGACACTCACACATGTCACTGTAGAACAGGGGTCACTTAGCATCTTAAAGCTGAGAGCTATTATTTTGTTATTGATCCGTGCAAAATGTTACCAGTTTGATAAGTATTTCTTAAATAACAGATAAAAAACATATACTATATAAAACCCTAACTTCCACTGATCTTTTCCATCGCTTACAGTTTAAAATTTCCAAGGAAAATGACCAATCACTGGTGCGTGCCAAATCAGAATACAGGAATCCCTTCCTGTATCATGGTTTGGCTACTTTGTGAATTTTCATCAAACATTGTGTTCTAAATCCTGATATGCTAAATAGAGGAAGATGCTTTATATCACCAACAAAGTTGGACTTCTCGATCCGCTAAACTTGCTTTGGACGCACATGCGGGTCTTTGGCGCTTTGTAGTAGCTCCCTGACACTTTTTCAAAGATGTTTGATAATGGAAAAATAAATTGTTTCTGTAGGACAGAACCAATAGATAAATGCAGTTTTCCATTATGTCCACATGATGGCCGGTGAATATCATGTAAACTGGATCTGGTCCTTTATCCATACAGATGTCCAATAAAACAGCAAGAATGATTTTACAAAATTTGACAATACACAAGCTATTTGTAAAAAAAAAAAAATGTTTCTAAAGTACAGTGCTTTTATTAGCTAAACAAATACTAGAGCCTGTAAATTGGGTTTGGTCTAGCACAGTAATACATTACATTCTAGTTGCAGTAACAATATTCATCTCATCTCATCTCATTAGCTGCACCGCTTATCCTCAGTAAGGTTGCAGGGGTGCTGGGGCCCATCCCAGCAATCATTGGGCAGTGGACACCCTGAACTGGTTGCCAGCCAATCGCAGGGCACACAGGGACAGACAACTCGCTCTCTCTTTCACACCTAGGGACAATTTTGACGGGCCAATCTACCTGAAATGCATATCTTTGGAATGTGGGAGGAAACCGGAGTGCCCGGAGGAAAGCCACGCAAGCACGGGGAGAATATACAAACTCCGCACAGGAAGTCCGGTAGCTGGATTTGAACCCACTCAGGCGGTTCCCAAGACCTTAGAACTGTGCCTGCACACGCGCTAACCACTGCGCCGCCGTGCTGCCCAATATTATGATGTGAAAATTCAACGTTTTTGAAAAATAAAATCAAACATTTGGGGGCGGCAGTAGCTCAGGAGGTAGAGCGCTCGTCTTGGGATCAAGGGATCCCAGTTCGCGGCTTGTCCGTGTTACATGTCGAAGTGTCCTTGGGTAAGACACTGAACCCCTAATACCCCCAATAAGCAGGTTAGCGTCTAACATAGCTGCAATACAAGGCCGCTATTGTGAAATACACATTGTAAAGGGCTTTGGGAAGTCATTGACTTGAAAAGCTATATAAATGCAGATCATTTCATTTCATGTTTTACTGAGATAGAATTTTAACACAAAATCAATAAAACCATTTAATATATTTTGTATTTCATATTTCAATGATGACAGGTGAGGCACAGTCTCCCCTGACTGCACGTCACAACTACTCAGGGGTTTATAGTTACTATGTAGGTGACCCCTGCCATCAAATTTGCCTTAGAGATAGCAGAGTTGGCAAATTTGAGAAAAAGCCAAACTGGACCAAAAAAAAAAAAACCCATGACAACATATGTTTGGAAACGCACAGTTCTTAGGTCATAGGATCGGATACTCCTGTGTGGAGTTTGCATGTTCTCCCCGTGCATGCATGGGTTTCCTCCGGTTTCCTCCCACTTTCCAAAAACATGCATGTCAGCTTAATTGGCCCGTTTAAATTGTCCCTAGGTGGGAGTGAGCAAGTGAGTTGTCTGTCTCTGTGTACCCTGCGATTGACTGGTAACCAGTTCAGGGTGTCCCCTGCCCACTGCGTGAAGATGGCCGGGATGGGCTTCAGCACCCCCGCAACCCCAATGAGGATAAGCGGTGCAGATAATGAATTGATTGATATCTATATGCACCAGAAAATATTAAAAAACTTTGCGTCATGTTTGTCCTCCTACAGAAACGGTATGATTTTCCATTATCAAACATTTTTGCAAAAGCGCTAAGGAGCCACTAGGGAGCCCCAAAGAGCCACTTTTTGCTGACCCTTGGCCTAGCAAGTAGTTGTTCTACCGTGTTGGCGGGAGACAACGGTGCGCCGGGCCCTCGCCAGGGCGACGAGGTGGCCGGAGCTGCCGCATGCCCCTCCACCTGAAAGACAAGTGCCAGCACAGTCGGTGCAAGCTAACAATGCTAACTGGCCCTTCCTGGACGTGGCCCCTCACCTTGTCCATGCTTGAAGATCAACAGAAACCTGAAAGCCAAACAGGTATTGCATCAGAACGCCAGCACAGGAAGTGAAATTTGATTTGCAAATTTTCCTTGGAGCATTTTGAATAAACACCCAAGATTAAAGCATTTTCCCGTTTGATCTATGCTATCGAAATAAAGCTAGGGATCGGCGCACTATTCAAAACTGGTATCGGTTCTTGCCCATCTAAAAGTTTTACATTATCCACGGACTGCTTTGGGACTAACGTGTTATAAGGGTACGCATTCCTGGAAGGAATGAGTTCAGTAACGCCTTATTGTTACTATTTGATTTTTATATTTATCTATAAAATACATCTGAATATAGTTATTGTGGCGAGAATGCATGATTTCTCCTCATGTAGATATCCTCCCGAATTTTCAACTATAAAATAAAGTAGTGAAATCAGGGAGTCAGCTCATAGTCACATATTTTGTTGGGTGTCACCAGCAGCTAATGGTAGGCTGCGTGCAGAGAGGAGGGGGGGAGTGACTTTTGCAAAAAATTAATTGGGCAAATTTACGGTAAAAATGGGCAGAATTTTGATCTTTTTTGGGAAAGTTTTATTTTGGCAATACACCATGCCTGGAGAAAAAAAATCATCAGTACCCAGAAATGGAGATCTTTGAGTGGTTTAAAATCTAGAGACAATATGGATATAGGGTGTCTCAGGTAAGTGTTTTTTACAAACTCTCAAGATTGCCCAAAAAAGTATGAAACGTTCACTGGAATCCAGAGTTTGATTTATACATTTTCTTTTACTCGTTTTTTTGTAGTTGTTTTTTTACACTATTTTATTATGTGTCATAGTCCTGGTGTCGGGTTTGATTCCTCTTTTTTTCCCTCTCTATTGTCTATTCCCTTGTTTGGTCACTCACTTCCTGGCTCTAATTTCCAACCCACTCCTGGTGTCTCTTGTCCTGATTACTTTCCAATCTCACCTCTCTCTTCACCATTTAAATTTTCTGTTTTCTCAGGTTGACGCTAGTTTGTTGCCTCCTTTGCCACGTTCCAAGCCTTCTTCTTTGTTTCCAGTGTACCGGACCCTATCTTAATAAAAAATCCATTTCTGCACTAATCCATTTTTGCGCTCTGTGCTTCCATGCCACCCCAAGCGGGTCCTTGACGTTATGTGGCTATTTTTTAGCAGCTTCTATTCGAGTATATACGGTAATTTGTAACTAGATGTTTACTTCCGCGGTAACACGCTACTTTTTGGTGTCAATAATCTGAGGAGTAATTGAGTTACATTTTGAATGGAGTAACTCATAACTGTAACTCAAATACTTTTCAGTAATTCACCCATGCCCGAACCCCTACATCCACCTGCTACTCTACTTGACCAGCTCAAGTCATTTCACACCAAAGATTTAATATCCCTTCATGTTCCTGCTTGGGGCCTTTGCTCAGAAAAAGCTGGTCCACTAGTGATCCCAAGAGCCAAGATGAAATCTGAAAGTTCAAGAGCTTTCTCTTGTCTGTTGATGCCCTTGCAACATCCTTTGCAGCCTAGTCATCCTGGACAGGGGATTACCTCATGTGCGGCCAATTCTCAAGGTTTCTTCTTTTCTAATGGGGGTTTTGAGTTTATCCTTGCCCTGGTGTAAGTTTTAGATCAGGAGATGGTGTAATTGTAGTCTGTACAGCCCTTTGAGACTTCTTGTGATTAGGGGGTATACAAATAAACATAACTTGGCTTGACTAATGTGCCCAACACTGCCCATGGACAAAAAGGCAAAATCATGGACCTCTTCCTAGCTAAGTTCGATTAGGCTTTTTGAGAATTTTATGGGGGACTTGAGCAAGCCTGATGTGTCACCGCAACAAATAGATGCACTTGCAGAGGACAGTCAGAAGATGGATGGAGAAGTGGGCGGAGTCTCCTAGCCACTAATGCACTGTGATGAAGATCACTGCACACTCACACACACAAAAATACACGATGGGAGCCGCACACCGTAACCACGGAGATAAGTGCAGAGGGCGTCGGCCAGGCTGGCAGGGACGATAAACAGGGAAGGGAGGGGGAGGCGGAGCAACAGCTGGGGGGGCAGGAAAGCGATTTCTGGAAGGCATTTGTCAATTTGAGGTCTCATCTGTCAGTTTGTGCATCCAAGTGATCAGATGTTTCTCCACTGGGGTTATCTGAGTCCTGGTCCACTTGGAACCACAGAACAATTGCCAGTTCAATTTGAAGTCTGCAAAACACATTCCAGAAGAATTGGAGGTCTGCAAAATGAGTCAAGTTTTGATTCGAAAGAGAGAGAATAAGTCTTGGTCCAATCTAATTCTGAAACTGGTCTTAGTCTATATAGAACTTTTTTATCAAATTAGTCTGGGACAAGTCTTGTTTAAGGTTCACAGAATGAGAAGTCCACAAAACAAGTTCTGGACGAATCGGAGGTCAACAAAAAGAATCCTGGTCGAATTTGAGGTTCACAAAAGCCCCGGTGCAATTAGTAGGCTACAATACAAACAATGTTCAAATTGTAAGACTTCAAAATGAGTTTTCATTTCTTAAACAATGTAAAACAGAATGGTTGAATTGGAAGTCCACTGAATGAGTTCTGATGCAATAATAGGTCTGTGAAACAAGTCCAGGTCAGATTCAAAGTCCAGATCAAATTGGTAACCCATACAAAAGAAGTCCTGATCCAGTTGTAAGTCAACAGAAGGAGTTCAAGTTTAACTAGACATCCATTAAGGAAGTTCCGGCCTCACTGGAAGGCTGCAAAATAATGAGTACCATTCTAATTCAGAATAGACAGAATAAGTCTTGGTCCAATCAAAGTCTAAAACTCGTCTTGGTCTACATAGAACCCTTCAAAATAAGTCCAGCACCAGTCTTGTCTAAAGTTCACAAAATGAAAAATCCACAAAACAAGTCCTGGTCCAATCGAAGGTCAACAAAATGAATCTTGGTCGAATTGGAAGTCTGCAAATTCAGCACCAGTCAAATTGGAGGTTCACAAAAGTCCTGGTCCAACTAGAAGGCTGGAAAACAAACAGTGGTCAAATTGGAAGACTGCAACATGGGTTTTGATTCCTTAAATTATGTAAAACAGCTTTTAGTTGAATTGGAAGTCCACAGGACAAGTCTTGACCCAATCGTAAATCCAGGGCAGATTGATAATCCTGATTAAAAAGGAAGTCTACAGAAGAATTATCAATCCAGTTGTAGGTCCACTGACAGGTTCAAATCTAATGGGACATCCGTGAAAGAGTTTTAGCCTTACCCGAAATCCAAAACCAATTGGAAGTCTACCAAACGAATTCACGTCTCTTTGGAAGAATGCAAAATAAGTCTAGGACCAACCAAAAGCCTCCAAAACAGATTTTAAGAATGAGTCTTGGTACAATTAGAAGTGTGCAAAACAGGTCAAAGTCCAGTTGAAAGTTGGAATCCTGTTAAACAAGTCCAGGATACATTGAAAATCCTGATCAAATTGGAAGTCTTCAAAATAAGTAATCCAGTTGGAAGTCTTAAAAACGAGTGCAGGTCTAACATCCATAAAGGAGTTCGAACCTCACTGGAAGTCCACAAAAAGTGTCCCAATTCAATTGGAAGTCTGCAAAAGGAATCCAGGTCTAATTGGACAATTTCAAAACGAGTCCAGGCCTAACCAAAAGTGTGCAAAACGAGTCTTAAGCATGAGTCTTGATCAAATTCGCAGTGTCCAACACAAGTCCAGGTCCTACTAAAGGTCCACAGAACAAGTCCCGGTTTTATTTGAAATACATTAAATTCAGGTTATGATCTGTTCAGGTGAGGGTGGTAAAGAAGAAGCGAGCAGAACATCCCAAAATGTTTGGTGAAAGCATTTTCAGTTGGAATCAGCCAGGGCATGCTTCAGCTGGCAGGTCCTATTTGATACTTGGTCATGTCCTGTGTCAGTCATAAACCCTCAAATGACCCTTAACCCTCCAAAGACTTGGCATCCATATGCATGGACATAAATGCTCAAAAAACAAGAAGATCAGGTCTTAGGAGGTTGGACAGAGTGGAATAGCAAACTAAGAACTGGGTGTCAGACGGCTTCAGCTTTTGTTCTTGGAAATGGTTGAATAACAGGAGGAATTCCTGTTTAGGCCAAAATTCATGGTGCTTCCTGTTTCTGCTTTGAGGTTGTTGGGTGAAGGAGGACAGCTTTTACTCTCTGTGGTGTCTGCTCGTGGATTTCAGGCTTGTGTCCAGGTTCAAGGCCGATACGATTTTAAAATAGCCTCGGGTGGTGATTTCAGGTACACAGTCAAACGCCTGCCATGATTTCGCTTTAGCCATAGGTTGTTTACTTGCTTGTACTTTACTTGTTACATGGAAAATATTTAATTAGGCGATGGACTTATTTGATCTGGATGAGGGGTCAGCAACCTTTTTGGTGTGGAGTGCCACTTTCAAAGTTTCTTGTAAATCAGTGTGCCACACCAAGATTAATGACTCGCACAATTTTTTTCTTATATCCAACAGAGCTGTCTTTTTACACCAGTCCGAATATACAACATGGATATACATTGAAATTGTATATCTAATCAATTTATCTTCCACTATTCTTGTTCATCAACAAACTAAAAAATGACTGTGAGCAACATGTGGAACAGCCTGTAGACATCCATGACTTCAACAATTCTTCATCAACAATGAACTACAATCAAAATCAAGTGATATGGAACGCTCAATAAAATCTTATTTCAGAAACTATCAAAACTTGGAACACACACACACCTTTAATGTATTCGCCATCAGTAAATGGTTTCCCGTGCTTTGCTATGCAGTGAGCAATGTGATAGCTTGCTTCAGTGGTGGCGTTTGTAGCAGTGACAAATGTTTTCAGGGTCTGTGTTTGTTTTAATGTCTCCGCCTTTCCAGACCCGTCCTTGAATTAATGTTCATGTTTCGTCTCGTAATGACGCTTAACACTTGACGTGCGAGGTACAACGCTCTTGAGGCATTTCTTCTTGGCTCTTGGGATAGGCAATATACACACATTATTAACATGAAATATAGGTTATAAGTATTCGGCTGAGAGCTCCCTGAGGTCAACATCATTCGGAAACTATTGAATATGAGTGTGTTTTAAGCCTAGATTTGAACACTTCCACTGAGGTTAAAGATCAAATTTCATAGGGCAGAGCGGAGAACAATGGAGAACACTCTCGAACCTGCGGATTTCTTCTTGGCTCTTGGAAACACGAGTAGGCCAGCATTTTCAGTGCGAATGCTCCAAGCAGGAACATAGGGGGAATTAAATCTTAAAAACCACCTTCGTCTAAGATTTTGCCCTATATATCCTGTTGTCTCAGCTATGCATGCAACAAATCTGCTTTGCAGCAAATAATTCCGCAATTAAGTTCTGTTTTATCCCTGAGCCAGATGTACTCATTAAAATACCAATATAAGGATCCCCTTTGCCTCCCAATTGTAGAGTTTTGGTTTTAGCATTTGCATCCCAGCCTTCTTTGGCTCAATAGCGTTGCTAGTTAGCATTTCAAAGCATCTGATGAAGACCAATTTTTTTTTGTTTTGTTTGATTTTATAATAGAGCACGCACGCACACACGCACAATAAATCAAGTGGAGGAGGACCAGAAATCCGTTTTCTGAGAAAGGGCCTGGCTCAAGCCAAACAGGACCAATCGCTCCCAGGACCACAACAGAAGGGATGAAACAGACGCGCACGCGCACGTATATGAGCGCGCACGACGAGAGCATCGCGTCACGTGACCTTGAGCCCAAACGCAACGTAATAATTAAAAAATAAACCTCTAAATCATCAAATCACGCGTTTGTTTTTGAATGAGAACCGTTCTCACCTGATCCAGGCCGATGGGCGCGCGCGTCGAGGCTCGTGCACGCGGTCCAGTGTCGTGCACGCGCGACGGCAGGTGTCACGTGACTAATCCAGAGGCGCAGCGGGAGGGAGTAAGGGGAAAAGGCGGTGACGTCACGTCTGAACAGCAACCTGGACCGCTCGTTTAACGGAAGACGAAAACAAAACATTTTTAAAGCGACAGTGTGTAATATTTAATGCCCCCTTGTGGTACAAAAACACTTAATTCGAATACTAGGCAAAGATACATACGCTACCATAACAATGTTAATATAAAAAAATTTAATAATAATTGGTCCTGAAGTTGTGTCCATTTTTACATAGTTGCACCGTTTCTTTTAAAATACAGTGCCATCTTAGGGTCAAATATTACACACTAGGGTTTTAAAGTAAAAAAAACACACTTAACAAAACAAATTCGAACCAAAATACCAATAAGGCATCTCAAGGAAAGAATATGTCATCAAAAAATGTTCTATTTTACAATTAGAATGATCTATATTGGGGCAGCACGGCGGCGCAGTGGTTAGCGCTTGTGCGGCACAGTTCATGTCATGGGAACCTGTCGTGGGTTCAAATCCAGACTTTCTGTGCGGAGTTTGTATGTTCTCCCCGTGCTTGCGTGGGTTTCCTCCGGGCACTCCGGTTTCCTCCCACGTTCCAAAAACATGCATTTCAGGTGAATTGGCCGGTCCAAATTGTCCCTAGGTGTGAATGAGCGAATGAGTTGTCTGTCCCTGTGTGCCCTGCGATTGGCTGGCAACCAGTTCAGGGTGTCCCCTGCCCACTGCCCCGATGATTGCTGGGATGGGCTCCAGCCCCCCGCGACCCTACTGAGGATAAGCGGTACGGCTGATGAGATGAGATGATCTATATTGTCATTGATAATAAGGTAGTTTATAATAGGTAAATAGTTTATAATAAGGTGATTAAAATAAGATTAGGCAAGACACTCTAGGAAAAACGCATGATAAAGACTTAGGAGAGAAAAATAGATAAAAGAATGAGAATTAATTGGCAAAATTATTTAGTAGTGCTTGGAGAATATACAATTTTAGCATGTAAAAAGCTAGAACAGCACTGAATTGATATTGGGTACGGTCCTGTACATATAGGGCACAGTCTTAACCATAGTTTTTAGTCAAGGCGCCACACCAACAGACCCCATTTTGGATGTACATCGCTAAAGACTCCTTTATCTAATGGCTCATTAAACAATGCAAACTCACTGTTGCCACACTTTATGAGAAAAACCCACAGAACAAACTGTAAACACCCCAAAACTCCAGCAATCTAAAATAGGGACGTTTTTAAAATCTAAATGAATTCAAAAATGAATAACTTTTGGGGTGACACGATTGCTTTTCAAGGTCGTATTTGAATAGTGGACCTTTAAGTTATGGATTCCCCTTTCATCAGGGGTCTCAAAATCATGACTCGGGGGCCAATTGTGGCCCTCGGGAGGATAGTTTGAAGCCCCCGCCTTAAAATGAAAATTAAAGGGACAGTGTTCCTTGTTTTCCCACAAGAAGTCCCCGTATTCTGTCGTGCCACTGAAAACGAGTGCTAAAAGCACGACAGAAGAAAATAATATATGGAGACTCAAGGTGACCTTATTACTTTTGAAAAGAAGAGAAAGAAAAAGATAAACAAAAAGAAAAATACATTACAAAGGAGTAGAAAAAAGACAAAAGTGGAAAAAGAGAGAAGAAAAAATAAGACCAAAAGTGAAACTTAATAAAAAAGGAAAATAAAACTAAATATTAAAAAAAACAAGAAAAAGAGAGAAAATTGCATTTTTTTCTGTTTTTGTCTTTTTCTTTAATTAGTTTTCTTTTTTCCTTTCTTTTTGTCCAATTTCCTTTTTTGCTTTATTTCCCCCTTCTATTCTTTGACTCAAATACAGCACTTTCATCATCTGATCGCCGTTGTTTTTCAATGGAACCACAGTTTCGAGAGTATTTTCTATTCGGGCCGCGGTGTTCACTATCAGTCCCTGTAGAACGTAGTCTTGCACTCATTTTTGGTTGCACCACACAATACAGCGCCATCTAGTGGACAAATATAAACACTGTCCCTTTAAGAACACAGGAATTATTCTATTAGTGCTGTTTTTGTGAGAAACCCCCATTTGGCCCGTCCTCACCCGGGACCTAGTTTTAGCGGCCCAAAACCCAATTCAATACTGTCCACACACATAACTTACACCGGGGTGGGCAAACTAAAGCCCGCGGCCCGTCAGGCTTCCTTATACGGCCCACCAAACAAAAATGATCAATTTATAATGATAATATATACAATAGTAAATAAAGTACAGTACTACTCGTAAAAATTGCCAACCTTTTCCCCATTTTCCCTTTGTTTGTCTAAAACAAAAATACTACAAAAATGAATACAAAATTTAAGATCACATTTTGTGCTTAAAAACAGGGGCCTTTATATACTATTTGGATTTCATTCCGAAAATGAAAGTATTTTATTAAAATACGACAAAAATACTACCAAATCACTACAAAACTTGATATAGAATTTAGTGCTTAAAAACAAGGACCTTATATATTATTTTGACTTCATTCAGAAAAGGAAACTTTTATAGAAATACTACAAAAATACTAGCAAATTACTATAAAACTTAATATCAAATTTAGTGCTTAAAAACAAGAACCTAATATATTATTTTGGTTTCATTCAGAAAAGGAAAGTATTTTATAGAAATACTACAAAAATACTACCAAATTACTACATAAATTAATATCAAATTTAGTGCTTAAAAAAAAGGTACCTAATATATTATTTTCATTTTATTCAGAAAAGGAAAGTATTTCATAGAAATACTACAAAAATACTACAAATTACTATAAAACTTAATGTCAATTTTAGTGCTTAAAAACAGGGATCTTAAACATTATTTTGGACTTCATTCCGAAAATTAAAAAATTCTATAGAAATATTACAAAAATACTACTACAGTAAGAAGGAAGAAATACTGCTACAGAAATACTACAACAGAAATACCACAAAAATACACCTACAATAATATTACAAAATACTGAATACTACGGAAATACTACAATGAAAACACTCCAAAAATATTGCAGAAATAAGAGAATTAAATTAACATGATGATAGTTCATGTATTATTCCCTAGTATTAAAATCAATGTTTTTTTCTACTGAATAAAAGTTTTTGTACCACGAGTAAGCACTAAATATTGCACACTGTCCCTTTAATGAAGGATGTTTTTACCATTAGAGGGCGCTAAAACACAATGTCCTTTTAAAAGAAAAGAAGAGAGAAATTAGCTCGTGAGGGGGCGGGACAAATATTCCGTGACGCCACCGCAAAATCAAAGATGTTTAAAATAGTAAGACGTTTGCTCGGTTGCATTTCCTTCTAGGCTCGTTTCGAACAAGTATCAACGAAATAAAAATCAGATTCCAAACACTGTAAAACACACTGAGAACCCCCAACGAAAAAAAACAGTACCTACATTTCTATCATTTATCTTATCTTTAAAGACCGTTTGGTCATGTTCGCTCAGGAGACGAACTTTGTGGTGGCAAGATGGCGTCGAGTGACAGTCTCTCGTCTCTGGTAAGAAAACCCCAAAACATGTGAAGACACGTGAAAATGGTGGACGGCTTATTCATTTTAGACGGTTCTCTCTGGGTGGCTAAGGCAAACTGTTTTCCAAACCAAAAGCGACGACACGTCGACTTGTAATATCAGCAGCACGTGTGACTTTGGGGGACAGTCTTCTAATATCCCCAAAAACCAATAGGAGATTCGGGGACCCCCTACGGTGGTTTGATGTGTCCCAATACTAAAATGAGCAACTAAACCCATGTCACGATACTGTCACATCGTAGTAAGAATTATAACTCAGGTTTCTTGAAAAAATAAGCAAGATCACATTAGCTTTCGGTCTAATGCACTGGTTCTCAACCTTTTTTTTGGTTTGAACAAATTTATTGACACTAATAACAGAAAAAAAAACAATCATGACAATCTCAACAGCAATTAAGCACATTCACAATAATATATTTCAATATGACTTTTTTAACAGCAAGCACAATGTGAGGTTTGAACAACCCTTCTCGAAAATCTTAATAGCAATCAAGCATATTCACAATTTCATTATACAACATCTTTGTTAGTGTCAATAGATCCGTCCAGGCCAAAGTCGATTATTTTTGGTCTGGATTTTGGTCTGAACAAATTCACTGACACCAAAAACAGAAAACAATCATGACAATCCCAACAGCAACCAAGCACATTCACAATACTATACTCCAACACCACGTTTTCAACAGCAAACACAAAGCGAGGCCCGAACAAACCTTCACGAAAATCAAACACACCCACAATTTCATTATACAACAATCCCTGTTAGTGTCAATAGATCCGTCCAGGCCAAAGTCGACTGTCCTCAGCCTGAACAAATCCACCGACACCAACAGCAGCAAAACACAACTGGTTTGACTCAACCACCCTTCCATCCTAATAATAAACTGCGACCCAAATCAAGAAATTAATCCCAATTGTCAAGTCATGTTGATTTATATAGCCCTTAATCACAAAGAGTTTCAAAGGGCTGCACAGATCAAAGACTTGTAAACTACAGAGTATTATGACATCATCCCCTGATCTAAAACCTACATGAGGGCAAATAATACACAATTGTTGTCAACATAAAATAAAGGTTTTTCAAATGCTATAGAATAGAAGTGTGTTTTAAGCTTAGATTTAAACATTTCCACTGAAGCATTCCACAGCACCGAAGCCCGAATGGAGAACGCTCTCGAACCTGCGGATCTCTTCTTGGCTCTTGGGATCACGAGTAGACCAGCATTTTCAGAACGAAGGCTCCGGACCAGAACATACGGGGAAATTAAATCTGAAAGATATGAGAGAGCAAGTCCATGCATGATTTTGTATACAGCGGAACCTCGGTTCTCGACCATAATCCGTTCCAGAACCCTGTTCGAAAACCGATTCGTTCGATCACCGAAATCATTTTTCCCATTAAAAACAATGGACTTGTTTACCTTGAATGTTTAACGTAAACATGAAGCTAACCCAGGCTAATCATACGTTTGCGTTATCTTCCGTACGAAAGATTCCCCTAACATGAAAATGTAAAAATAAAAAAAATCAGATAGTTACAAGTCATTTAGCACCCGGGTCTCCACAACAAGTGGTGAGCGGTTCATTGGATAGGGGGATCCGTTCCAACACCCTCAATGTTGGGCTCCGTTCCAACACCCTGAATGTTTACCTTGAATGTTTAGCGTAAACATAAAGCTAACCCAGGCTAATCGTACCTTCGCGTTATCGTAATCTTATGAATAGGATTTCTTACCTTTGTGGTGGTCAGTAGAAGGCGCTCGCACACCTCCTTCATATTTGGCTATTATTTCTTTCTTAAATGCAATAGTTGTACACACTACTTTTCTTTATTCACCTGTAGCAACTTTGCTGCTTGCACTGACTTTCTTCGGAGGCATAATAAGGGGCTAAAAAACCCGTACGCCGCTCAGCATCGCACCCTAGCGTACGCACTCACGCATTACCGTCGTTCGAACTCCAATTTTTTTTGACCGAACAGCGAAGCAAGAATTTCTCGAAATTTTCGGTCGGACACCGATTTGTTCGATTTGAGAGGCGTTTGAAAACCGAGGCTCCACTGTACTACCAACAGAACCTTAAAATCACATCTTGTTTAAAAATACATAACATTTTTAAACCATTTTCTGTACCTTCCAGCAGCACTTCAATGGCACTCGTACCCCATTTTTGACTTTCGTTGTTTGCCACGTTTCCTTCCTTCTCAATTTTTGCTATGGTATTTAAAGCGCAGGATGTAGTTTGCCTATACACACACGAGTAAAATGGTGTTTGTTGACACGCAAGAAAACCTTGTGTTGGATCATTGCTCTTGGTTGTACTGCTACCCCCCTGATGTCATTTTGGGTCCTCAGGGTCCTGATGGAGCTTCTGCTGCGGCGCACGCCCTCTCTCTCCCCGCCGAAGCTTACGGGAATGACGTGAGTAAAGCTGCTAGGCCTTCGTGGGTCGTTTACACCAAGCGTATGTTCCAATTTACATTCTAGGAACGTCTGGAAGTCATGTGGGCCATGAAAGCCTACAATCACGCTGAAGTTTACTTTAACGTGAGTGCCGTCGTCATGGTGCGAAAATGTGCCGTTGATGGTAAAGAGCTCTAAGTTTGTTTTGTGTTGTCCTTCAGCTCATCTCCTCAGTCGATCCCAAGTTCCTCAAGTTGACCAAGACGGACGATGACATCTATTCCACCTTCAGAGAGACATTCCGGGACCTTGATATCAAAGTCCTAGACCCGGAACAACTCAAGTCGGCAGAGGCCAAAGAGGTTAGTTGCGATACCTTTTTCTTCTGTAGATTGCTACCGGGCTTCCGTAGTGGTTAGAACATTCACCTGACACGCGGAACATGTTGGCCTGGAGGGAGATGGGTGCTACCAGGCTGTACCTGCCCAAGACACACCACAGGAAATGGTGCCCATAGGACCCTAGTGGTTAAGGGATGCAACCAACCAACCAGATTCCTACAATAGCTCACAAAACTGTGGTAACCAATACCAAAGTACAGATTCTACACGTAATTTCACTATCACTCATTACTTTGGTCCATAGTTTGTGATATGTTCAGACAAGTGTTTTTGCTTCTATTTGCCCAAAAGCCAATTGCTTATCCATCATAGAGATATAATTATTCAAGGGGCATAAAGGAAACTTGAGAATGAAGCGGTGTGGTTTTCCTGATGGTGTGGTTAATTATAATTAAAGGGACAATGTGTAGTATTTAACGTCTCTAAGTTGGGAAAATAACTTCATCATCACAATCATTAACATTTGCATTTTACATACTGAGGTCGAGAAATTTGTTTTTTGTTGAACTTGAGCCTCACCGAGGGAGGGAGCTGGCAGGATTGTCCACAATACCAAACTTTAAGGCTGGGCAAAACAATGAGAAGAAAATGATGCGGTTTGGTCATTTTGAGTTTCCATAGTTTGTATCCTTCGTTGTGCTTTGTAGCACTCGTTTTCTTTGGTATGACAATACAGCGAGATGTAATGGTCAAATATCGCAGTGTTCATTTGGGTTGAATCTCACTTTTGTAAGGGGGGGCGTGCCTTAAAGCTAGAGGTAGGATCTTAAGCCTGAGCCCAGCCCAAAATTTGAGTTGGGCCTAAAATACCAATTATTATGTTCCAGTTTGGGCTGCAACTGGCTTCTCTCGCCAACTAAAAAAAAATGTGTGTGTGTGTATATATATATAATAATAATAATTTCCTTTGTATTGTCATTCTTTGTAACAATGTACACAGAACGAAATGTCGATACACCTGACCCGTTGTAGCGAGCCGATGCAGCCGCAGCCAACAGAGGGCGCCGCCATTTTTTTTTTTACCAATGTTATAAGTCTTAGGTATGACTCGGCCGAGGCGCGAACCAGCAAATATATATATATATATCCACCAATCATTGTTCATTGTTTCTTTTGCTTCGTGGAGGATCTGTGCAATGGATTAGATCTAACTCTTGCGCAAGGCACCCCACCTCCTCCCAAGTCCTCTAAATGAAATTTTAAATTAATTACGGGTTCGGTCCCTCAATCAAGTTTAATTTATCGGGCTACAAGGGGATTTAGTACCCACGGGTAGGGTCTGGCTGAATATTTTAGGCCTGATCTTACCCCACTTAGAGCAGTGGTCAGAAACCATCAAGCCAAGGACTGTTATCAGACTGCACAGAAAGAAAAATGATCGGCATTATTTTATGCTTATATATATTCGTTTGTTTAAATGCGTTTTTTTTTCAACCCAAAACATAACTCAAAGTTTGGGTGTGCGCTAATCCGAGGTTGTAGGATAGTATACTACGGTAGTAGATCACAGTAATGATTGATCCGTCTTAAAATATCACTGACCTCATTTGCTAAGTATTGACTGGACTGCAATGGGAATAGAACCCCGGTTGCGGCAGTGAAGGCGCTGAACCCTAAATTCTAGGTCATTTGGATTGTAGGTGACAAAGGAAAATACATTAAATTTATGTTGTCATTATCACACTATTTTTACACATAGTGCTACGTTGTAATGGAGCATTTTGGGGAAAGAGTTCAGCCTAAGAGAATGGTTTGATAAGATAAAAAGTAATGCCTTTTCCTATGTGGATCCCTAGTGAGTGATTACAGTGGAATTGGGCTCATGATTGAGCCGCGAGAGGAGTCATGAACCCGGTCTGTGGTACATTAAAGGATGTTGTCCACTGCTTTAGGCCTAATTAAAGCAGCTCACCGCTAGATACGAATTGTAATCCCGATTTTGTCCAGAGATGGCGCCCTTTCTGTAACCTTTACGAAGGCCTGGTGGAGGACTTCAACTACGGAACTTTGCTGCGACTGGACAGTCAAAAGGGCTACACTGAAGACAACACTATCTTTGGTAGGGGAAATAATTCAGTCCGTTGTGATTTATTTTTTGAGCAATTTTGGTCGGCTGCCATTGGGCTTACTATTTTTGTTATTCTAGCCACCAGGATCCAGTTTTTTGCTGTGGAAATTGCCCGAAACAGAGAAGGCCTAAACGACACCGTCTTCACGTCTAAGTCCTCCAAAAGTTAACCCAAAAGCACTGTCTTCAAAAAATATTTTCTTTTACTGATGTGCCAAAGTGTGTTAAGTTTGTTAATAAAGGGAAAAATGTTACGGTGTTTGGTGCAGTGAGAAAAATGTTTTCATCTTGCAAAAAGGCCGTAAATGGCACACAACTGCGACGAATAAGTGGGAGTGGCTTAAGTGTGGTACACTGTTGGACGAGTCAATGAAAAAAAGTTACCCTTACTAATAACTTTGTTTTAAAAGTAATGTTGTTACCCCTTAGATTACTAGTATTGCATTCCCCTGAAAGTAATTATCTGGTCACAAATTATCTTACTCATTGAAGCCACATAACAAATAGAAAACGTGTTCAGAAAACTAAACCGTGGAAGCAACGGCTCGTTCATATTTCTTGTGTAATGTTGAAAAATTGCAAAAAAATGGCCACAATTAAAATCCGTGAAGTAACCAAACCGTGATATAGTAAGGGATTACTGTACAATTTGTAGGAGCGTTGAGCCCTTCATATGTCTTGTGTAATCTGGAAAGCTTGCTAACATTTAGCCGAGACACTCCATATCCATTTGCCTCTGGGCTTCATACCCAAAATTTCCTCCTCCGAAGCAGAGTACTGCCCAAGATGGTTTCTTTTTTCTAGGCATGGTGTATTGCAAAAATAATTTTACAAATACGATTAATATTCATCACTCAACCATAAATCCTGTGCTCACATTTGCCCTATTGATTTCCTTTTGGTTTGTTGTTTCTGTATAAGCTACATACCCCTCCCCACACACAGTCTATAATTCGCTACAGGTGACACACATCATGTGCATGAAACTGACCCGGATTTCAGTATTTTATAGTAGCAAATACGTTTTAGATGAGATTGTATAGGGCAGGGAGTGCTAATTATACTGTGCTAAGAAATAAATGTGTTACTATGCTGCCATCTCCTGGCTTAAAGTTAGGATCGCAGGCTTTACTTTTCAAATGACTCATTAAATAACACGAGTGGACGAATAATGGGTGGATTAGATATTAAAATTCTATGTAAAATCTCTAAGTAAACGACATTGGCATTATAAAATGTCATCAATGCACCAGTACTTATCACCAAGTAATTGCATTACTCTTAAGACTGGTTGCGAGCAGGGTTGGGTAGGGTTACTTTACCTGGATTACTTTCAATTACTTTTGGATTACTCCAATACCAAATATGCTGATAAAAGACAAAAACTAAATATGAATAAAATTATGACACAACACGTGGTAAGCTTTCTCTCCTGGCTTTGATCTCCAGCAAAACTAACATAAAATGCGACAAACAAAATGAAAATAAATCCAAACAGCTTGCCAACATCATTTTTGCCGTTCCATGTATTCCGTTACTCCCCAAGCCTGCACAAAATTTAGTCATTTTATTCATATTTAGTTTCTTTTGTCTTTTATTAGCATATTTGGTATTGGAGTAATCCAAAAGTAATCCAGTTAAAGTAACCCTACCCAACCCTGGTTGCGAGTTGCTAAGTGATCATAGGATTTGACCCAAGTGGTCACTCGGTACACTAGCACACCCACCTACCCAAAAAACACTTGCTTCTTCAATCATACGTGACTGTGTAGCACAGGTGCCAGGAACCTTTGTTACCCAGGGCCATAATAGCAAAGTATATGAGGTCAAGTCATTTTTTAGAATAGCTATTGATCACAAAGTTTAAAAGGGCTGTAGACAATTCTTGCACCATCCCCTGATCTAAAACCTACATGAGTTCAAGGTGATTATATAGAAATATGTTTTTTACAGAGCCATACCATATATTTTAAGACCAATTTCAGCAAAACTACCAAAATCTTCAAATTCTTATTATTTTTAGCAATTTTATTTAACTGTGTGACGTTAGATGATTTGATTAAATTTCAGAATAATGCCATAGCCCGTGCCCCACATTAACAAATATACCACTTTGAACTTCGTTGAGGCTCATTTCTGACCCCATTTTTAATCCATAAATAATTGTTTCAAAACAAGGTGCGAGCAGAGTACATATGTAAAAATGTCACAAATTACTGCAAACAAGGATACCGACTTATTTACCTTCAGTGCTGACAGAAGTTTGCGGTGTCAATAGTTTCTTTCATGTAATTGCCCTGTGCTTTGCTGTTTAGTTTTTCTGAGGTGTTCTACCATTATCTCCTGAGCCTCAATGTAAAGGATTCCTCAGGCAAAACCTCAACTGTAAACTGTAGAAGGGAGTCATCTCTTTATATAGACTGGACCAAACCAGTAATATTAATAGTGCTACGTCAGTTATGCATGCAAGACTCATCTTATCAGATGAGATTGGCACAAGTATAATTTTATCTCCGAGCCATAGGTTCCCGACCCCCCCCGGTGTAGCATCTTGCATCGCGTGACCAGAACTCTCGATTAGCAAAAGCATCTTGTAAAAAGGAGGTGATTTATTTGCAGTCACAACACAGCAGCTACTCCACATTCACATCAGTCACAAACCGGGAAGTCGCGCCACAACGCCTTACAAATTCCCGGGGGTGCTTGTGTTCCACACAGCACCTTGACGCACACATCACAAAGGACCAGAACCTGGTCCCAGGAATCCAGAAAGTAAACAAAAAGTTGGAAGAAGCACTCTCAGGTAGCAACGCATCCATCGACCCGTACTAGGAAATGGACCCGGCCAAGATGGATACCCGACTGACCCAACCCACCCATCTCTCGCATAAATGTATTTTTGTGTGTTTCCAAATTGTAGGAGTGCAAAATGGACGTGCCTTCAAAGATTATTTACACATGACAACTCACCTTTCTCGTTTTCTGGTGACCGCACCGTGAAAAGCGCCATCGTCCCGTCAACGTCATATAAACATCCTTGAAAACGTTAGCAAACAAAATGTACACTCGACTTGGTCGTTTTCTATACAAGGCGGGAAAGCGCGTTACTCTTCCCCCACCCGGGGCCCGGCCACCTGCCAAGCCCCGCCCACCTCCCCTCCTTGACTGGCGTTAAAATAGATCTGTATATATTTCTGTATGCTCGTTTCGACAAGGAGGGGGCGGGGCGTGACGCGATTGGCCCGAGGTCGCGGGCAAGGTCAGGGCCGCGCGCCACCGGTGTGTTTGGCGATGTCCCCGAGGAATGTCAGCTCATCATGTCGTTGCTGTTGACGCCACACGTGGAATTCTTCATGCTGTCGTTCACCTCCCGCCGGAACACCGACAAATTCTGCGTGAACCTGCGACACAATCGACACACAGTTGGCTTCTGGGCCATGCTAGCAAGCGATGAAGAGTCGATATGTCGTTGGGTTAAACTATGCCGTTAGCTTTTTTTTCCCCAACAGCTTGAGCAATTTGGAGTCGAACTATAACGCTGGGCAACCTTTCCCATGTTTAGGAAGATTTGGCGGGCTGCTAGGGTTTAATTGGTCCTGCCACAGTCTCGAACTTGTATTAATATATATAAATGCAAAGTTAATCAAAAACACATTATATAAATGATTGCAAACGCCATGGTGTGTTATTTTTGATACGCATCTCGTCAGTCAGAATGAATCTTGGTTAATTAACCCCACCCCCTGTGGTAAAGCACACACTCTCACAGATGTTGTTGTGTTTGTCCCGTCCCGCCTGCACCGTGATTAGACAGCTAGGTAAAATGTAACATTGAAAAGCTTTGCGTTTTCCCAAAGTCCAACACTTTTCAGCTATCGGCAACCAAAAAGAAAAAAAAAAAAAGCTTTGTGCCAAGCGTTCTGTGCAGCCCCCTGTTGCACCGACGACTTTTGCAACTGAGCACAAAAGCGGTGCACCGGCATTGCAGTGAGAAAATTTCACTCTGCGCAGAAAAACGCTTTGGTGGACACGGGCCCTAACTGTAGTTCATTAATTGTATATTACAATAACCTCTTGTAAACCATTGAAGAAGAATCGGCATCCTGTCAATCACAAAAGCAGCGGTACCGATATTTAATACAGTAATTTACCAGATAACCAAATATGAGATTCAATTCAATCAAAAACTCATGTCGGTGATATGATCCATCTCGTCCTGGGATCAAGAGGTCGCAGGTTTGATTCCCAGCTCCTCAGTGTTATATTTCGAAGTGTCCTTGGGCAAGACACTGAATCCCTAATGCCTCCGATAGCAGGTAGTTGCCTTGCATGGCTGACTCCCTATTGGTGTGTGAGTGTGTGTGTGAATGGGTAAGTGTGAAGCACATTGTAAAGCGCTTTGGAATCTCTTCATTGACTCGAAAAGCGCTATATAAATGCAGACCATTTACATCTCCTCGCTCATACGATACCTTAAAAATATGACCCCATCAACATCGGAACAACACCAGTAATTTTTGATTTAACAAATGTTGAGCAGATATTTTTGCATCGAACTCCAAGCTTTGTGGGAGTGACTTATGTTTACGATTCAATAAATTACCAGGTCACGAATTCATCATCAATCTAGCTTGTTGATTTTGCTCTAAAATGCACCAGATCAATGCATTTGAATTTAAATTGTAACAAATTTTCAACTATGGAGTAAAATATATGCTAGTTTTTTGACCCGAGTGTATCTAAATAATTGCATGTTTATGTTATAGTTCATGTATTTATACCTGGTGTTTTTTTTAATCAATTAAGTTATTTTTTACCTTTACAAGGTGCTAAAAAAAAAAAAATAAACACCAACCTTTTAAACATATAGTTGAATATGTGGTTCATGAGTAAACATGTTCGATTTTAACTTATTTGATACACTGCACCCATGCATTTGTTTTTTATTTTGACAACACAAAAAATTGCCAATACTCACCAAATAAAGTGGAAATTAAAGCATTTAAACTAAAAGGATTTACTTCTCACCGATCTCTGTTCTTGGTGAGCAGGTTGCGCTCGATTCCTTCCATGAGGTTCTCGAAGCAGAGGTGCATGGCCTGCTGCTTCTCTGGCGGTTGGCTGTTGACGATACTGTTTCGCACGTCCGCAAAGTACTGCGCACCAAACACAAAACGCCTCACCGTCAACATTTTGATCCGTGCTCGCCGGCAAACCTCGTGCCTCACCTTTTCGTTGAGGAGAATGAGCCCCAGTAGCGGGCGGGACATCGACCACTGGTTGCGGCAGTCCTCGAAGATGATGATGTTCAGCACCGTGGACAGCATCTGTGCCAGAAGGGCAAGCGTGCACTCAGAATGGTGCCAGTGTTTTTAGACCAGATTTTTTTTTAGCTTACCTGCTGGATCATCTCTGGGTGCTGTTGCATGATGTGCAGGAAGCGCTCGTCAGAAGCCATGGGCGTGGCTCGCTTCTTGGTGGAGCGTGAGAGCTGCTTGAAAAGGTACGTCACCATGTGGTCCAGGCTGGAACAGCAGCCCGTGCAAACCATTGTGTCTGCCGGTCACACACAATAAATTAGGCCCAGCAATTTTGTACTTTACAGTATTTCTATAAAAAATAATAAAAAAAACTCCAATAAAGAGCTAATAACAGATCAATTTGAATTTGTGCTTACTTCATTGGTCGATTTTAACACTTAAAACTGCTGATCCCATTTTGCTTCCTTCAAATGACTCATAAAAGCAATGCTAATACCCCATGTGTCAAACTCAGCTAAACGCTCCGCTTATTAATGATTGTCATTCCCTTTATTAGGTGATAACAAACATGGCAAACACAATCCGGCACCTATCTATTCACACCAAGACATAATTGTGTAGAATACCACAACAATAGTAGCAATCTACAATGAGAGTGTCTGAAATAATGTCTGCCCGGACGCCTGGGGCGTGCCTTTTTTACGTCGGGCGTACAACTTACACAATGTCTCTGCCCGGGTGGCCGACAACTTTTTCAATTATTTAAAAAAAAAAAAAAACAAAAACCTTTTTATTCTATTTTATATTTTTTCATTTTGTCAAATCAAACTGTTGCTTTTTTCCGATTCGAAATCTTTCGGTTTGGAAATTTCGGAATTTTGGCTTGTTTAGCAGTTTGCATACTCGGCAGCCTATCAGAAGCCTGCATCGAATAACTTCGTGCTTCTGGACTTTCCCTAGCGTTATAAGGTCGTGCATTTGCATATCATTTTTTAAAGTAGACGCACAGAGAACACAAGAAAAATTATAAGTAGTTAGGAATCAAGCCAAAACCCCACTTTTTTGCCCAACAGGATTTTTTAAAAACACGTATTGCTTTTTTTATTATTGGGTGAAAAAATCAGCACCAAATAATACAAAAATAATTATAATAAAAATAAATTGTCCCTGAATTGTAGTATTTTACAGTGACTGTTTGCACATCAAAACAAAATGAAAAATTATACATCTAAATATGTTTTTAATTTTTTTCACCCATTTTTGGGCTAAGCATGTCACATTTTGGGGTAGATCCCTGGTATTTAGTATTTATTGCAATTATTATAATTTTCATTAAAGTATTTAGTGTTTATTTCAATTCAATCTTGTAAACAACCCCAACATGCATTCTGCCGATACTGCCAAAGATTTTACTTATAAGCAACAACGTCAAGTAGATCGAATTTAACTTAAATTACTTGCCCTAATCCTACAAGCACATTTTCAAACCATTTTTTGGAAATTGTTAATTAGCAAAAAATTATTTGTTTGCCCACTATTATTCTATTCTAACTGGTCTGCCCTAAAAACAGCCAAAGAAGTGCCAATATCTATGAACGACTAAGGCCAATGCAATGCGGAATAGGCAAATAGAGAAAATGTTCAGATGAAGGTAAATCGCTTAAAAAAACATACCTAGTGCAGTAAGACCTTCGGAAATGGAGGACAGAATGTACATGACCATGTGAGGCTCCAAACTGGCGATAAAGTTCATGTGGTCCTGGGTAAGGACCTCCAGCAGGGAATAAAATGACTGGCTGAGTTTGGGGTAGTCCTGCAGGGTGGAGATGAAAGGACGGTGTTACAAAAAGGTGGCAGTAGGGCGTGTCACTAATGTGTGTTGATCACAGACCAGGAGGTCACTGTGAGGGATGGAGAGCAACAACTTGATGAAGGTCTGCAGGGCGTTGTCTAAGGCATCGTCGCCGTATAGCCGGAAGACGCCAAAGTTGACGTAGTTGCCGCTCAGTACCGCTTTGAGCATGGCGAAGCACACACTCACGCCTTTTAGCTTCACACTATATGCGCGATCCTTTGGTACGTCGCCCAGGGTCAATATGCGGTTGCCTGAGCAACAGATAAAACATGTAAATGCCATCAATTGTTCGGACCAGGACCACATATATATTTCAAACTCAAAGGCCTCTCACCGTAGGTTGTGATCATCTTGCTAGTCTCTCGGAAGAGCAGGATGCCATTTGGCGACGACACATCAAACTGCAGCCTCTGTGACCTGCGACAAAAGGTCAAACTCAGCCTACAGATGAACGCAAACAAGGACGCCACTGGCAGTGGCTTCCAAAACGTTTGAGAATTCCTATCACCATTCTTTTTACCGTCTCAAAACGGACCGCAAGTGGTTGCATCTTGAAAAAGCGCACGTCGCCCATTGCTTTGTATGATTTGCCTTGATGATAAATGGCCATGGTTTCAATTAACGCTAATAATGTGCCCCAGGTAGAAACTCGGGCCTAAAAAACTTTGCCCAACCTAAACCGGCCTGTGGCTATTAAAGCCTGAGTCCAAAAAATTAAGTTGATTTGAGTGACCAAACCCAAATTAAACCTCAGTTTTCATATTTTATAGGGAGGAGGGTAATTTTGGCCAAAACTGGCAACCCCCTGGAATCCCCGCCTACCCTCCCCCGTGGCTGCAAGAGCCACACAGAATCGATCACAAAAAGAAAAAGAACAATGAACAAGTGTGTCATGAATTTACTGATTGAGGGAAGATGAACACTTGTTTATTTTGGAACAACCTACATGGCATCGCATACAACTGATTTCAATAACATTTGGTCACTGCCGTAAACAAGTAATGGCTCTCATTCCCTTATCAATAGCTACATCTAGTGCTGGTTACTATACTTACATTCATAACACAGTAAGAAATTATTTTAAAAGTAACAGAAAGAGGAAAAACCCAGTACAAAACAGAAATTAAATGATTGAAAACCAAGTCAATCACGCATTAACCAAAATCTTGAATCAAGCTCTGGGTCCAAGATCTTACCTTTACTCACAGGTAATGATTTTTTTTTTTTTTTAAACCTCGAATGCGTGACCTACCGGTACATAGATTCTATTACAAGTGGGGTTGAAAATCAGTGGGGAAAAAAAAAAAATACCAATGGCATCACAAAAAAACATGTTTTATGAGGAATACCTTGAATAGGAAAATATTAATTTGTCATTTTTAAAGAATTTGAAGAATAACATGACAAAAATGAGTGAAATTGAATTGTGAAGCATTGTGTTATGGAGTGTAATTGACCCTCAGTTATTTTTTGTAGCATTATTTAGCCAAGGCAAAGGACAACAACACACTGAATACAGATCCACCATCTACTTTTGACACAACCCACCGGTTGAGAAACCCTGCCATAGACAACACATACACACCCACCTGTTGTGAACAAGCTCCGCCATGAGTTTGAGCACGGGCGTTGTGCACGCTGGGTCGTGGTACCACAGCTCGATGGCCCGTTGCAGGATGGGCATGTAAGACGGGTATCTGTCCGCATGTGTCAAGGATCCATCATGCTGCATCCAGGAAAGCAAAGTGAAGCTATGCTAAGCAGATATTGCAAAGAATACATCCAGTCGAAGAGCATCATGAAGCTGGTCTTGGCGTTGAAAGCAAATGCGATCCCTCGCAAGTCTCTGACGAGGCCAACCAGCGTCCTCTGCAAGACAAAGTTCCCTCAGGCATACGCGCTAGGAGATTGACTAGCTAGATGTGAGAGCGCGCATCACCTTAGCCTCCTGCTCGTTGAAGGTGTTGGTGCTCAGCATCTGAGCCACTGCTTCAAAGGCCACCGTCAACGGCAGCATAAACTGCTCAAATTGCTCCTCGTCCTCACCTGCAAAGACGAGTATCTTGGTAAAAAAATGTTAGCATTTCAAAAGCATTTTATTTGATGGATAAAGCTAGAGGGAAGGTCTAAAGCAGGGGTGTCAAAGTCAAATGGACGGAGGGCCAAATAAAACATTTGGCTACAAGCCGAGGGCCGGACTGTCCAATCTTTACTGAAACCAAGATTTAACCTACTGAAAACACAACAAATATATTACAATATGATTGTATAAATAAAGCAATATTTTCTTATGACTCTGTCAGTCATTTTTAATTTCAGCAGGCACAAAATACAAATGTCCTTTATATAAAAAACTCATAACATATCTCATAACAACAACTCATAACCATTTTCTATCATTCAATCATCTGAAATTATTAAAAAGAAATATTGCCTCGAAATACAATAAAATAAAGTGCAAAAATCTCTTGTTACTTAAAACCAATAGCAATCAACACACTGGACCTCATCTGTCCTGCTCAAATGTACATTGACTTTCCTTTCTGGGCTTTCTCTGGGTTAGTGTGAAAAAAAGGAATTACTGATTAACAAATAATAAGAATCAAAAGTCATTTTCTCTGCTAAATAGGTGACAATTTTATCAAAAGACTGTTGTCCACATCAAGATCTATTTTCCATGAAAAGCCGAAAAACAAGAAACACTCCCAGGACAGAGTCGGCAAACAAAAACAACATAGTCAACATAGACAATAAAGCTTTAAAATTCCCGAGGGGAACAACAAAAAACAAGACCTTCTTTATGTGCATATTTAACTTTTAAACTTGAACGGAGTAAAAACTTCAAATGTGTAATTGCACAGGAAACATTACTGTATTATTACTGTATTTACATACATTTATATACAGTACTGTATTACTACAACTCTACATTACTTGTTTGAGGCTGACGCTGATACTTTTCCAGCTACCTCCGTGAACATGTACTCCAACTCCCACCTTGTTTGAAAGCCCCGGTTTTCAGTGTCCACCTTCCGTTTAGCCATTGTTGATGGGTATATGTGGGCTAATTTTTGCTGTTATGCTAATGACTGCTGCTGATCGACTGCTGAATAAATCAAACCGCCTCCCACTTTGCTCCCGCTCGGCGTGTCCCCGTTGCATTGTGGGAAATGTAGTATTCATGCGTACTGCGGGCTGCTGGCTTGCAGCGGCCTGCGGGCCGGATCTAATAATATATTGATATCGTCACGCGGGCCAGGTAAAACCCTCTCGCGGGCCTAATGTGGCCCGCGGGCCTTGACTCTGACATATGTGGTCTAAAGTAAACAGTGCTCTGTTTATTTAATTGTGCCAAGCAACTTTCCAGAAAGGCACCAATTTCTACACTGCTGAGTTGGCTAACTTCTACTGTGTTTTCCACACTATAAGGGACACCGGTTAATGAGGCGCATGGAATTAAAACAACAAGGGTTGCACAAAAATAAAAAAGGACAGTATTTGTCCATTGTTGTATCAGTAGGATTATATCACTGATCACAATTTCATCAAAACGGATTCAACCTACCCACTGGGGATACAGACAACACATAAAAAAAGTTTTAGGTTTAATATTATTAGCACACTATTTTTAGTCACGGTATTAAGCTGTTGATTATTGAGCGCAGCTGCAGAAATATTTTTAAGACATGAAAATGGTTTGTGGTACCACTGATATACAACATTGTATGGCCGACTCGCAAAGTCTATATGAAGCGCGGACAATTCTGAACTGACGGAAGAGAAAGGCATTGTGGGAAGTAATTCGATCATATTGAACTGACTGAAGAGAAAGACTTAGTGGGAAATAATTAGGTTGTCCTGAAAGATACACGCATGGCTGCACTTGTTCAAAACGTTTGTCAGTATACAATGCTTAGTTTGCGCTGAGAAAAAGTGAAAATTTAACACAGATCTTAATCACGTTCTGTTTTCTCATTACTCCAACATACCTGGTATCGAGACTTAACAATAGTGTGATAATCAGACAAGACCCTATGCCTTTTCATGTGTTGTCTGTATCACTAGTGGTCCAAAGGATAGGACCCAGCACTCTCCCTGCAGCGATCTGTGTTTGATTCCCCTTGCACCCAATGTTAAGCAATTGTGATCAAACATCCATGTCTTTAGAGGCCTGATGCTTAGGATTTGATGCCATTGCAGTCCGTTCCTCGTTTTCACCGGTAATAAAATGTATTGACTGATCAATAATTGCACAAATTTGGTTACGCATATGCGATTTTGTCCTTATACAAGACATTTGAAATTCTGGACAATTTGGGGTTTTCGGGTGCGCCTTACTGTTTGGAAAACAAAACAAACTATCCCCCAAATTTCTAAGGTCCGATTAGCCATACATACCCAAATCGACCATGAGGAGGCGTCCTAAAGCGGTGTAGAATGTTGTGCGGCACCTCATATCGCTCAGGTTGGACTGGTTATTGACACCCAGGAAGGAGAAGTGCTCGCTCTGCTGGCAAACGAGAAAACAGACAGCCGTAGTGTCGCTGTGGTGGTACTGATACCTATCGGGTGGCGCAAATACTCACGGTGTGATTGTTAAGCATGAACTGCACAGCGCTCAGCTTCACCAACTTGCGGACGCTGCTGTACGTGCATGTGGCAGTCAAGGAAATTACAAACTAGGACATCAACCTGCCGATGTAAGGGTCAAAGAGGAGTCTAAATTGTTGTGAGAGGATTGCTTGTCAATAATTATTTTGTTGTGACTGATTTGCCCTGCTGTTTTCTATTGAATATGGACCAAGCTGGCCAATGTGACATGCAGAAGGATATCCCAAAGAGAGGTCGTTGAGGAGCTGCAGGGTCTTTGAGGTGATAGGTTCGCATTGTCCCCAATACTTCAAGTTGGTAATGCTGGAGGAAGAAATGAGGGGAAAGCCACAAAGAGAAATATCCTTTATATTATGTTAGGAATTTCTTAAAAGTATTACAAGGAAAAAATAAAGTACAACAAGTAAGAAGGAGACTAATGTCTAATATATAAAAAAAAAGAATGAGGGGAAAGCCACAAAGAGAAATATCCTTGATATTATGTTAGGAATTTCTTGAAAGTATTACAAGGAAAAATAAAGTACAACAAGTAAGAAGGAGACAAATGTCCAATATATAAAAAAAAAACCTATGAATATTTTTCCAAATCATGCTTCTTTCTTTGCTTTAGAACTCTGCACCGAATTCAGATCACAAAAACAAAGATTGTTTTTCTTGCTCATATCTGCGGTTTATTTTTCATATGGCCAGCAGTTTTCCAAGACCTTAAAAAGGTAAATTAGTATAAAGTGCTCAGTTTGTAGCTTTAGGATGTCGCATTTGTTCAAATAAAACAGTCTCAAACCAAAACTAAAGAACAGGTGGTATAACATTTGATCTAAAGACCTTTTACATGAGCTACATATCTTCTTCATGAATTCATTTGCAAACTCGTAATACTTTAACTTCAGGAAAGACAATTTTCAAATCGTTACAACTATCAAATGATCTTCAAATACTGCTGGGCATAACATGGCAAAGGATTAAAAAATGTACCCAGAAAAAACATTAAAAGCCTTGTTTGAAAACAATTGTTTTGGTGAATGACAAGAAATGCATGCTGAGTTTTTTTAAAGACTTGGTTCCGCAGACTGAATATACCCCACCCTACTCAACTGAACTCCATACAACCAAGCTGTATATCAGAACACATTTCCACAGTCAAGGTCACAGCATCCAAAACCCCAACACTATGTTCAAATTATGACAACAGACATGGTTCAAAAATTGAATTATTTGCGGATGCCCAACGAATTATAGTGTACTTATTACATCTTGTTACAGAATTAGTAGTAAGTAAAAGAAAGCAGGCGTTAATTTCACTCACATTTTACCAATGAAGACGCTCAGTACCATGGTCTCATCGTTTAAGCCCAGCACCTCTGACAGACGGCGATACAGCTGTAAACAAACGTGTTTGCACATTAGCCAGGTAGCAAAAATCACCAGCAAAGAGAATAATAATTTGACCCTACACAGGCCAAGAGAAAGACCGAAGGAAATTAGAGAACACAAGTTAGTGGGGGGAAGACAAAGTTGAAACAAGGATGAAAAAGAGACCAAGACAAAATAAAATTATAAAGGACAAGATGAAAGAAAAGACTGATTTGTGTCAGGTGTCCCGCTCACCTTAGACGACTTCTGCACCTGGTCGCCGATGTAGATCTTGCGGAATTGCTCAAAGAAGCTGAGCATAGCCAACTCCAGCCTCTCGTTGCCTGCTTGAGCCAGCCGCGAGTCGGTCAGGTTCATCAGCTGAAGAACCCTGAACGGGAGAAAGAAGAGCAAGGAGCATTTACTCCCCAAACCCAGGAAACGCCACAAGGAATCGCATGGGAGAAACGCAAAAGACACGATCACGACGGGAATGAGGAAGGAAACACAAGGACAAGAGCAACAAGAAGTCTACAGAAAGAAAGGAAGGATGGAACAAATGACAGAAGAGACACTGGAAGGAAAAAGACAACCAATAAGGAAAGAACAGCTTGATGAACCACATTACATACATGCAGGTCTTGTTAAATTTCAAGTTTTTCCAAAAGCCACCAGAACTTTAGATCTACTGCGACCGGGCCCAAAAGGCAAAGAAAGATGCTTCCTTTCACCAACAAAGTTTGACTTCTACACATGATAAAACAGAGGTCGGGTACCTATGACCATATATGGCTCTTTTCATCAATACAAAAAGCTCTGAGATAAAATAGACTTCGAGCAATTATTTTTTTGTATTTCTATATGTGGAGCTGCACTGTTCTGTCGAGAGTACAGTACATATGAACATAGGATAAGATTTCAACTATAGCTTAGATTCAAGGTGTAAATCTCTAAATAATCCTTTATATGGAAGCTCAATAAACAATGATTATCGTCGAGACACTTTATTTTCATAAGGTCCACGTAATGGGAACATATAAAATGCGAAGCAAATCGTGTCCTAAATCGATACAGAACTGCAATAAAGTGGGAAGAGTATGCATAAAATCATCATTTCACAGTAAAGACGTTATTTTCTGGGAAATCGATACAGAGGAGGGGATTCCCAGCCCCCTCGCCCAACCCAACTGATGTGTTGGGAGTCATTAGGTGACCAACCCCCCCCACTTCCAACCCCTAATGCCAAGCAGGGAGGCAATGAGTACCAATAATGTAAGTCTTAGGTATGACCCGGCTGAGGCTTGAATCAGTGACATCCCAGTCTCAGGGCAGGCGCCCTACCCCAAGGCCAACGAGCTGGTTTATATGGTACACTAATTTTATTTGTGAATCAAATGCTTGAGCTTGTAAATTTGGTTTGCTCTTTGGTTTCAATGTATAACAGAATAATTAATAAATTAAGGTTTTTACTTTGTAGTTTTTACTATCGCGGTGCTTTAATGGAACGCCATTCCCGCGAACAGGAGGGATTACTATAGAGAAATATCTACAAAAGTGATGGAAGGGAACAAGATAGAGGAAGAAATATATGAGATATATCTAGAGAGATGGCACTAGATATAGCTACAGTGGTGTGATAGGTGGATATTAAAAAGAGACAGGGTAGGCCAGGTACCGGCAGACAAGCTCCCCGTCCATTGCGTCCTGCTCATCTGTGCTCGCAAAGGACACGCGCCCACCGATAACGGCCCCAATAATGTACACCAACCATGTTAGGCGACCTGCCAGGGGGAAGGAGAGAAAGAAAGAGGGTCAGAAGAGCGGGCACAAGCAAACCGGTTCAGCCCAGCCGCTCGCCCGCCACTTACCCTCCTGCACAGTGACGTCAGCGGCGCCAGAATTGGTGGATTGAAGCAACTCCTGGTAGCTCTGTGCCGCCTGGTCAAAAAGCTGCACAAGCAGGGCGCACGTCTTCTCGTACTCACACCTGCCGATGGTGGACAGCTGGTCCAACTGCTGCTGAACTAGGCCGGCGTCATCCAGCGGGTCCTCCAGCCCATCCCTGCGAAGCACCACAATTTGTCAAAATACAAATGGGAGCTAACGTCGATACAGTGTTACCCCTTTATACGAGCACCTCTACACACGTTTTTATTATTATTATTAATTTTTTAAACAAAAACGTTGGTTGCTTTATAAGGGAAAATCCAGTTCATGAGAAGCCCCGGGGGCTCAAAATAGAGACCGCCCGACACCGCTCACCCTCAGCATCAGGGTGATCCCACTGACTTGTTTATATTATGCAGTTTGTTTTTATCGTATTGCATCTCCTCATTTCTGGAGAAGGATATGGTCAGGTGTTATAAGAGAAAAATAGGAGAATGATGTCAATTTAAACGAAACAGACTGTCTACGATTTTTACGCAGGCTTCGTGCATCATTTTCATGGCCAAATACAAGAACTTTCAAATCATATTTTATAATTTCTCCGGGACCATAAAAAAATCAGTCGTGAATCAATATTTTGCAGAGCCACAAATATATCTGCAATTTACATGTGTGATGTAATCTTGCAGGTGAATTTTTTAAAGACATATCATTTTTAGATCTCGAATAAATTGTTCTTTATTTTGTCATTTACCTTATAACTGTATTTTTTGTGTTTAATTATTCAGATTCAGATTCAGATTCAGATCTACTTTATTGTCATTCTAGTACACGTGTATACAGAACGAAATGTCGATGGATCTGACTCCCACAGTTTCCCTCAGTGTCCTTCAGTGTACAGATATAAATAAAGCTGTATTGTGTTATTTACCATAGTGCCGATAGTGCAAGAAGAGACGCTAACCAGATGTGCAAGATGGGCAGTCAGGTTAACAAGTCAGGTACACAGTACACAGTACCATTATATTGTAAACAATAACACTGTAAGTAATAACACTGTAAGTAACAATAGTGCAGAGATCAAATGTGCAAGGAGTGAATGTGCTTTTAGTAATCAGGAAGATGTGTTTTATGGCTATTTAGGGTTGACGTACATCCTTATAGGAGGTCGGGAACAGGACAGTTATTCATTAATTATTTCATGTGAAGGAATTTGTTTATTCCAAAAGCATGATCCTGAAACAAATTTGCTCGTATGTAGAGGGACCACTGTAGTGCTTTCTCTGGGTGAATGGGGAGGGGCAACCTGAGGATGACGTGGACCGACTCCAGCCGCGACGTGATGTAGGCCTTTGTGACCTCGGGGGTGTAGGTCTCCAGCAGGTGCGGCTCAGTGGCTTTGACATAGGGCACTGATGCCGCCAGGCGCTGCCACAAACTCAGCAGGTAGTGCACGCTGTTGGGGGCAAACTCCCAGTGCTGAAAAAGACATGCATAAAACCATCACACTGGATGACATAAATTAAGCGACTGTGCTCAAATGTTCATCAGTATCAACGTTAATTTCCAGTTGGGATTTCTTGTTGTTTTTTCCACATCTTATCCTGCTAATCAACCGTTCCAGCAGTTTATTTACCCTTTGCTTCCTTGTCCCAAGGGTTAAGGGTTATTCTCAGATTAATCATTTTTAGAATTTGTTGTTTGGATTTAAATTTTGCTAAAGCCACTTAAGTTGAGATTTCCAACATAAATATTCGCAGATTCTTATTGCCCTCTGAGACAGAAGATTGTTGTTGTTGTTGAGCAAAATCGACAGAGAAATTATTACAAGAATTTATGTTCCGCTTGCCTTCCTGAATCACAGTCTTTAAACTCACGCCCAACCCCCTGCTTCAAATAAAATATGATTGGAACAGAGCATGATGTCCAAAGGTTGACTCCATCCAATACGTTAATTCACTTGTTCCTTTTAGTAAATATTCTTTCATTGGTGAGTCTTTAAGGTTGAATTTTTACTTATTGTGCAATGACCTGTGGCTTACCTGCAAGCTGGTGACTGTGAAGTTGGCAATGAGCCGAATGACTTCGGGGTAGTTCTCCACCTTGACCAGTTCGCCCAGCTGGTAGTTACTCTTGAGCCGCGCCAGCAGTCGGCAGAACTCGTGGTAGTTGTTGGGATCCGGGAGACACTGGGTGGGTTGCATGTGCAGGGTCATGAAAACGCGTGCACACACACAAAAAGTGCAACACCCCCCAGTAGGTAAGACGCACTTGTGGGTTGGCCAGTATCCTCTTGACGCCATCAACCAGGTGAGACAGGAACTTGGCTCTTTCTGCATTGTTAAAGAGGGACCTCCTGACGGAAGCGATCTGAACTAGACATGACAGCACCTGCACGCACACAGACAGAGAGGATGTCAGCTCCGGGAGAGATGCTAATGTAGAGCGCTGACCATGTCACTCACCAATGGGGAGAGAGACGGTGGGATAGAGTGATAAAGGTTGAAGAAGAGCTGCAAAGTTGAAGAATCCAGGAAAGCTGTGACAAAATCATCCAAGTCAGAAACATAATAAAATAGACCAGTAATTTACATGCAGTGTGCCGCGAGACCTTGTCTAGTGTGCCAAAAGAAATTGCTCAATTTTCTCTTAGCATGCCTTCGTTCAGTAACTATGCTTTCTTCCAGTAATCAGTTGAGTAATTGTAACATTCATCCATATCAGTAGGTGGCACCAGATTACTAATCAGTGTTTCCCATACCATAGGCAGATTCTGGCGGACCACCAGGTTTTAATTTGTCCCACCAAAGTCTTATAAAGTTGTATTATTAAAAATATATTTTAAATTTTCAAATTTTTAAATATGAAGTTACCCATAATAACTTAACATGTCTCTTTATATAAATGATTACAAATGCCATTGTGTGTATTTGTACTATGTATCTGTAAGTCAACTGAACATAAAATGTAAAAAAAAAATGTTCTCCCAGGGGAGCATGCCCCTGGAACCAGAGAGTCTAGACCAGGGGTGGGGAACAAGTTTGACACAAAGAGCCGAAACGTTTTACTGTGAGAGTCAAAAAGCCACACCACGCACTGACCTGCCATGACAAACACACACAATTGAAAACATATTATTTACCATAACACACTCCTCTCCTTTTAATACAACAAGTATTGTTCTTGTGTTGATTTCAAAGAAAGTGTCCACTCTCAATACACAAAAAAACTAAACATGAAACAAGGGAAAGAGCCACAATATATAGAAAATATGAGGCAAAGAGCCGGATTCTTATTGGCCAAGAGCCGCATGCGGCTCTAAGAGCCACGTTTTCGCCACCCCTGGTCTAGAGGGTCTACCACCCGGATTCTTAAAATTATATGGGAAACACTGCTGATTATCTGCTTATGAGGTAGTACAGGGAAATAGATCAAATAACATATTTCGTTTGATGAAGTTGCTTAAGAAAAAATGAAATACCCAATTAAGTAGAAATATTGTACACATAGTTAGAAAAGAAGAATTTTGTTCCACTAGCCGATTATTTTGGCACATTTAAAATATAGTAAAAGTTGTGATGAATTTATCCGTTTTTTGATATTGGACACCTACGAGAAGATTACATGACTGCCAGTTCATTATTGTGACTATTATGAAATGTTTACATTATTTTCACTTGGATCACTTAACAACCATGGTCGTAGGGGCACCATTTCCATTTTGTTGTTTTTTGGGCAAGTACAGCCTGGTGGCGCCTGTCCCTCTCCAGGCCAACAAACGTTTACACCCGGTCTAGAACTGGGGACCTTTTCACGTGTTAAGCGAATTTGCTAACTACTATCAGCCAAAATTGTTCCTGTTCTTTGATTTCCACACCCTTTAGAATGATCTGCTTTTTGTAACCTAGGATTTTTTAAAAGGGTTCACGGGAGTGCTTTTAGAATAGACTTAAAATTTAGCATTGTGGTTGTTTTGTGTTCAGTCCTCACCTGTTCTCCTTGCAAGTTCAAAATGTATTAACGTCTTCTCTCCTTAATTTAGGTGTCTATTAAACTATAAACTTATCAACTCAAAACTTTTAAAAATATTGTTATCAACAACTATCGATAACTTGAATTACTTCCAGAGCCACGGTAACCACGAATGCTAAGAAAGACCAGCAATACGGTCAATTTAGGCAACTCGATAATTTCAGATAAAAAAACAACATTAAATTGGTGAGGGCAATTATTCTTTAAACATTTGACAGACGTGTGCATTGAGATTTTTTTTTAAATAAAAAACAAGTGTGCCTGGGCAAGGTCAAGAAACTCTAGAATAGACAATATCACAAATGTATACATTTTTTTATTTTCACCGCATCAAGTGCAGCGCCTGGGCTTTTAATCATTAATGGCAAGCAAATAACTCAAAATTATACTAAACTTCAGTTCAACAAGCACGGGTTGATGTTAGTGAGTAATGTCAAGAGCATGCCACGAGGAAGCCAGCCTGGCGCCTACCTGAGCGCCAGGACGTGGGGATCTGCACAGTGCAAAGGTCGTCTGACGACTCGTCTGTGGACGTCCCGATGAAGTCGTAGTTGAGGCAGTTGTAGCTAAGCTTGAGAAGCTGCATCAGCAGCCCGTGCTGCGACTCATCATTTAGGTTTAGGTTCTTGCCGGACGCCTGGTGAAAATGACCCAACAATCGTAAATATTTGAGATATAGTTTTCGTCAACCTAGTTTCTTACTTCCAGGTTTAAATCTTCTGCACCAAATGAACATTTGATCAGAAAAGTCAATAACTTTGCGTTAAAGATAGAAAAACGAAATGGCTAGTACAGTGGACCCTCATCATGCAAGCCTCTCTACAAGAAATTAAGGATACGAATCTCACGAGATAAAGCATACGAGATGAAATCCACGTTATGGGAATTTTTTAAACACCATCACTGGAAGGCCAAATACTTAAAACCGCTCACCAGCAGAATCAACTCATCCCAGTTAACGCGCGAGTTTCCTGCCATACAGACCCAATCACACACTCTTGTCAACATCAACAGTCTCTAGTGCTCCCTCACTCCTCTTCCACCTCGCAACTACCTCCGTTAGCCACCGCCGACTTCCTCCATGGTAAGTGGACATAATAAACTCCCATGTTCACTAGTATCGTATTACTGTGTTTTTATGTTCAATTACTATATGAATGTGTTTCAAGTGTTAAGGAAACTATTCTTATAGCTATTAATGGTTAACTAACATTATTTTGGAAGGCTGGAAATTGATTAATTGGTTTTCAGTTATTTCTTATGGAGAAAATGTGTTCAAGATACGGGAATTTCTAGATAAGCGATCGATCCCGGAACCAATTACTCTCGTATGTATAGGGGCCACTTAGTTTATTTGGAAAACACTTAAAATCAGAGAATATTTCTACAATAATATAATAGAGGGTATGCATTGTGGGTGTTACTTCAACAGATTATTGAGCATTTGGGGGGGGGGGTCTTGAAAGATGTTGCTTTCTGGACGAATATCATTTTGGCCTCAATTCAGAAATTTACTTTTACTTTGGAAAATAGTGATCAATGTATGTATAATGTATCATTGTATTTTCTGACATGGTATGAGCCAAACCAGTAGCTAAATCTTATATAAAGCACGTTTTGTATGATGGTTTGTTGGAGAGGTGTTAGACTGGGGTGAAAAAATTTCAGCCAGACCCGCATGTCTTAAAGCCCGACCCAGCCCGAGCTTTATTTTCTAGACCTACCCTGAAGCAAGCCTGGGTTTTTTTGTAACAAAATCCAAGTTAAACAAGACTACATAAATATTAACGCAATTGTCGGTTAAGTAGTGAGGTTACATTAACAGTCTTTTTTTTTCATGATTGACGGATTTTCATAAGAGTTGACATGAAAATTTTGAGGCCATCCATCATTTTGACAAATTGAAAATTGGGACATCAACCACAGCAGCAGTAGGTCTTTAAGAGTCTAGCGCAGAACTTTGAGAGACAAAGAATGACGGGTGGATAAAAATAATCTTTAAAAAAGGCAGTTAGAAAAAAAGTCCTGAAATTCGGATCAGGCTCGGGCTTAAAATTTTACGTCTAGTATATCGTACTTATTTTTCATACAAAATGGACTGAATGTCATTTTTTGTTTACTTGAGTACTTGAAAGATTACTCAATTATCACTTCCATCACCTGTTTGACCACTGCAAGTTAGTAACTAAGGATGCACAATTTTGGAAAAATAACTAATTGCACTTTTTCAGACCAGCATATAAATTTCAATGCAATATGAGTGTAAAAGAAAAGTGCATTTTCTGTGCTATTTTTGTTTTTAACCATAGTGACCTTAGGAAAACAGTGCTGTCTTCTCTGGAAATTTGCATAGTGTGCTGCTTGCAAACTATGCAATAACAATAGAGTAGTGTAACGCGAACTTCTACTCTTTAAACTGTGATGACTCGCCTGTTTGAGGAGATTGCAGGACAGTGTGAAGATGTCAAAGAGGGACGAGTCTCTGAAGGACGAGGCGATCTTCCTATGCTTTGTCAGCGGGTGCGCAGTGTCCGCCTAGCCACAAAAGAAGTCTTTGGCTCCAGCTCCCAAACAACCAGGTAGCCCAAAGCCTTTTCATACCTGGTTGATCTCATTTGTGAGTTGCGACAAGATGGTGACGCCGATAATGCAGTGCTCCACGCTGTCCTGCAGGAATCGCGTGACGTCGGCGATGACATTGCGGAATACGTAGTCTTCCTTCTGAGAGTCGAACCAACCCAGCTTAGTGATCCGGGCGTACAGCTGGATGAGCGCCTGCGTCACGAAGGCGGCCAGCTTGGGCCGTGTGGCCAAGTAGTTGAGCACATAGTTCCCTACCGGCAAATTTCGAATTTTACTCGCCCCAGGATGACGATGACGGAAGAATCTAGACAATTTCTATTACTTACGGATGTCGATGCGCTGCTCCAGGGGAAGTGGGTTGCTGGTCCTTGACACCAGTTTGGAAAGGCAGGTGGCTGCCAGCAGCTGCGAATAAGACGACTGCAGACAAACACAGGAGCCGCCATGCAACATGATTGGAACAGGTTTATTGGGTTCACAGTAGTTTCATTTTAAGGTACCAGTTGAAGGCAAGATCTTGGGCCCGAGCCAGGCTTGAACTGGGCGGATTCAGCCAAAAACAAGAATCCTCCTCACAGATGAAATATGAAAATTCAGATTTGCTTTGGTCCCTCTAATCAAGTTACTTGGCCTGGTTTGAGCTGGGCCAAGCTTTAATACCCGCAGGCCGGGTCGGGCTACATTAGTACTAATATAGTGGTACCTATTTATATGAACACCTTCAAAGATGAGAATTTCGGTATGCAAGTTATATTTGGAAGAAATATTTTGCTTCGAATATTTAGGAAAGTCCAGTTCACAAGCAGTCCAAGAGGCTATCAAGAGACCACCCCAGACCGCTCACTACCAGCACCAGCTCATTCCATTTTGCGTATGCAAACTATTGCTCCCGCATAAATTGTTGCAATTCCCCTTATTAAGCGGTAATAAACCTTACAAACACGGCACCTATTTACTCGCAACATATTACGACGTTGTCGTCTGCTACCAGTGACAAAGACGATCCGGGTTATAGCCCAAATGAGCAAGATGATATCGGTCCTTATTTTGCCCGTATACAAAAATTGTACGGCGTACACAATTTGAAATTATCAAAAAACGCATAAAATACGGGGAAATCATACAATCTGGTATGCATGCTCAGTCACTCCGCCTGGCAAAATTTAACATTACACGAGCAATTTGAGCTAAAAGCACAATCTTTGAGTGAATTAAGCTCAAATGAAAATGTAGCACTGTACTCGCCGCGGCCGCCAATTCAAACCACTTCAAAAATTGATTAAGTCCTCCTAAGCCGTAACAGGCGCTAGGCTGCATTGCTTTCACACATGGGACAATTAGCAGCTTCATCTTTTTGTCAGTGTGCTAAATTGTATTATGCCCATACGAAACCCAAACTGAGCATTCTAAGTGTACACTCGGACCTGTTCAATTCTATGCAAATCTTGTCACGCTAGACTGACCCCAGGTTGCCAATAGATTTTTTTACACAAATTGAACTCATAGCATTAGGCTCTATTGTACAATACAAACCCTTGGCCAATAGTGTAATCTCCCACTTCTCAACTTCTTAATTTATTGTCAGTCTTGTCAAAGACTGGAATCCCTTTATATCTTTTGGTGTCTCACTTTTGAAGTTGCTTGGATCTTGTTCTGGTCTCAGTTTTTGTGTCTAACCTTTGGAAAGATGTTAGCACTCGCCTCAGCAAAGCAATTTCTTAAAATGTCTCAGTTCTGTCTTAGTTTTAAAATGATCTACCATTAATTATGGATTGAAAGCGACAACTTTTTTCCTATATTTTAAACATGGCGGCTTTAAATGTGGAGTGGTTTGTTCTTTTTTTTGTGGGGCGGATAGTCGCACGAGGGTTTAGCGGCAACTGCAAACGTGTGCTAGGCCCTTCCTGCGGATCTCAGCATCTGTAATGCCCAATGGGGCCCAGTGTTGAGCTCCCCGCATCATCTGGAGGCCGTTTGCCCTGGCCAATGCCGATCAGCTGGCTTAAAACTGGTGTAGACCAGTGTGTTTAAATAAAACAAAGCATCGGGATTTCTGCCAAGTACAATGAATGTCAAAGTGAAGACATACAATGACGCAAAGGTAAACATCGCAAGTTACTATGACTCCCATTGATAGCCAAATGCATAGTCATTTAATTTGTGAGGTGCATGAATAGATTAACTTTATTCCCACCCTCCCTGTATAAGATAGCAGTTTTGGCAGAATTAAAATGTAAGATATGGACGGAATTGGTTTATTATTTTGGTTGTATAAGCCTGCAGCTTTAATTACGGTGCGGCTCGTACTAAGAACAAATTGAGATTTGTTGTCAAATTTGCGCATGCGGCTTTTAATCAGGTGCACTCTGTAGCCCAGAATTAACAATAGGTCTTTTACTAGTCTAGCCTAAGTGAGTTCTGGTGCTCGTGTATGCTGAGTGGCGAAGTTTGCGGCAGACTCACACTTCCTCTCTCGAGCAGCAGCTGGCACTTGCTGAGGCAATCGGGCCCGTTGGTGAAGTCCACCAGAGCTTTCTCGGCCTGGTGGCGCACAGCGGTGTCGGCCGTCTCATACAGCTGTTTGCACAGGATCTCCAGCTGGGCGAGGCCCTGCAGTGACACAGTTAGCGCTTATCAGTAATAAACACACTCAAGCAAGAGGACGCATGGGGCGTCAGTGACGAATGCTACACGAGTGATTTAATCCACTGCCACACAAATTTGCATGAAATCAACTTGATTGCCGGTTGATATGCTGACTACCACTGTTGCGTCCAAAGAGTTTCTTTAGCAATGGTCTCTCATTTAAATAAAACAGGGAAAAAAGACAAAATATGTATTGATAGCCATGCTCTGGGTCTTCTTTAAGAAGTGCTGTTTGGAATTAATTGGAGAGTTTTAGTAACCAGACTTTTTTTCCCAGCATTGGTGCTAAAACCATGTTAAAATGAATAATGGTTTAAGTTATTAGACTGTAAATAATAAGTAGTGTTTGATTATTCTTGTATATTTCGGGAAATTTTCGGTTCGAACATTTTCTATTTACACATAACCATGTCGACCATTAAAAGAAATTGTTTTTTTCAGAACATTTTAAATTGCCCTTAGCTCGGTGTTTGAGAGAGTTGGTGTATCAAAGTTCATTTTGGCAAAGAGAAAAAACAAACTTATAGAATTGCAATCATTTTTGTTGCCATTGTTACGAAAAGGGTGAATTATTACTGCATTCTACAGACGATTACAAAAAAAAAAAAAACTTTTAAATAAAAAAATAAAACAAAATTTTTTGAAGTGTGCCTTACAACCCGGTGCGCGTTTTATACTGCAAACTAGTTATGTTTGGAAATGCATACAGCATTTTAAACGTGAGCGTTACTAGACGAGGTTTTACAGCATTCTTATTTGTGCAATGATTCATCTAAAAACTTGGCTGACCGGGATAGCAAATCATTGAATGCAACGGGATTCCAACCGGGGTTGCGGTGGTAAAAGCGCAGACATTTATCCTCTAGGCCGCTAGTGTTACAGATGACTTACAAAGACGCATTAGCTTGTATGCCTTTTTATAAAGAACCTGTCGCATACAATGTTTTGCGATTTTGGTCAGCAACATTTTTGGACTGATCAATCATTGCACTCATATGCAACTTAGTTGTATAAATTGAGCAACAGTCATAGAAAAACAAATTTGGTAGCTCTTACTGTAGTTTTATTTCCATGTGCCTGATAGTCCAGTTTGCCTTATGAGAACACTATCCATGCCCTAATAAGCTCAGGGTTAGACTATTGTAATGCACTTTATGTTTGCGTCTGACAGTCTTCCCTCAGTCGACCTGTACATGTGGAGAACGCTGCTCCCAGTCTTTTACCCAACACCTGCAGACATGCACACATCTCTCTTGTTCTTAACTCATTTCATTGTCTCTTTGTTCTTATTGGATTTGATTTGATTTTTTTTTTTTTCTTAAATCTCTTAATGGCCTTGCCTCATCACATTTATGAGCTTGGAACTGTGCGTATTTTTGGCCTAGCGAGGGATGGGCTGCACTTGCCCAAGACACACCACAGGAAATGGTTCCCCTACGACCCTCGTGGTTAAGGAATCCACAAACAAAAATCCTGGTAGAGCTCTGAGGTCAAAGCATTAACTTTTGCTGGAAGTATCCAGGCCAAATATAAAGGCTGGAGTGAGCGAGCCTTTTCGTTTTCTAACCCGCAGGCTCCGGAATCAGGACCCAGTTGAGATGCTGCTCGTTTCTGACCTGGGCCTCTTTAAATCCAGGGTGAAACCCCATTTCTTTATGGTGGCTTTTAATACCCAGCAGCGACATTTTTATTATCTCTTATCTCGTTGTTTTTATGGTCCATCTTTGTTTCGATTTTTACTTATTGCTTGTCTTCATTATCTACTAAAAATAACTTTGGTACACAGAAAGGGCCCCTTAAAATGTAGAAAATACAGTAGTAGCTGTTTTCTTGAACCAAAATTGCACCAAGTGCATTCTCGAAGCAGCTGGTTCAGATTTGACGCTAATACTAATAATATTGATGCTATCGTAGCAAGACAGGTGTCCAAGCTAGTCAAGCATCAGTGTGGTTCATTATTATGATTTACGGACTGCAAGAGCTTGAATAACGTACATTATATATCAAAAACAGACGAGTTGCAAAGACGCGCCGTATCGAACGTCAATCCAAGTTCATTAGAAAGAACAGTAGAGTTTGCGGAGCATGGATCCACTTGCCGGAGTTAAGCGCGCCCCAGATGACGACAGACACATCTGACCGGTCAGCGCTGTAAAAGCGTAAAGCGGGAGTATGAAACTAGAAATAGCGGCGCTTAGTTTACTTTAGCATAGCATAGCTTAGCTAACTGGCGCTAACAGGCTAAGCGGCGCTGCTTAGTAACCAACATAAACAACACGACAGGAAATGGAAGCTTTTTTTACTCGTTTTCACACCCGCGCGCGCAATAGCTCTGTGTATTTGAATGTTTCTCAGCCCGGTATAATAAAGGGTAGAATTCACTCAGGTGGCGTGTTTGCGACCGGACGGAAAAACAACATGATGTCTTGGCTTAAGCTAACGTTAGCATGGCTATCAAGCGACTCGGAACCTGTAGTGATAGGTTTCACAACAGGACATGAGGCAAAAATTTAGTAAAGTGGGACTCGGGTGTTTTGCGGGTGTACGCCAGACCGCCATGGCGGTGCAGACGGTGGACGTTCCGGGCGAAAGAAGCATGAGCGCTTAGCCGCCCCCAAGAGTCACCATTCCTAGCGGTCTACGAGGCGGTCATTGAAACGACGTCCCTCCGGGGAGGACATGCTTGCTCCCGGGGCGCTACACGCAGAGATCCCGCGCAGCCGATGTTGCGACAGCAGGCCACGCGACGGCGGGCTGTCGAACGGCGAAGGCGCCCACGGCGTATTGAGCGACTGCGGGCGGCCCGACCTTCGCTCTCCGCGCGTGGACTGCTCGCCGGAACCTCCTGATGCCCGCGGCCGCCTCGAGAGAACGTTCACCCGTCGTGCACCGACAGCACAGGGGCCACAAACAAGCCGAACCCTCACTCACCTGCACATGATCCGCCATTTTTCCCCATTTCATGCACCTCTCACTCCCCTTATGGATCGTCAATCGCGCGACAGCGCCCCCTGCGGCAGCCCGCCGACACGTCCTGTAGCCAACGTTTTTTACATTTGAAAAATAATACAAACAACGTTTTGTTGAAACTGACAAACAACACAAATTCAAGAAAATTGTCATTACTTGATGAACTATACAGATTTCACTGTGTCAAGAGAGCTCAGAAAACATTTTGAAGACACTTTTTACACACTTGTTTGAATTGATGTCCCCAGGTAGACGATTTAGGACCATGAAGTCTAGTCCTAATAGATCAGAGGTGTCAAACTAATTTCACCTCAGGGGCCACGTGGTAGGAGAAAAACTCACGGGGGCGGACTAGTAGGTTTGAGAGAAAAAGAAAGACAATGTGAGAAAGAGGGGGGGGAAAGGAGTGACAAAAAGAAACAATGAGAGAAACAGAGAAAGACAGAAGAGAGAGGGAAGAGACCGTAAGGGAAAGAGGGAAAGGAGAGAAGAGAAAGACAGATAAACAGAAAGTGATAACGCAAGAGTACATAGAGAAAGGGGGACGAAGAGAAAGAGCAAAAAGAATAAGAGAAAAAAAAGCTCAAGAATAACAGAGAGCAAAAGACAGAGAAAGAGGAACAGGGAGAGAGAAAGAGAGAGAGCCAGAGAATAAGATAGAAAAAGAGGGACAAAGATAGAGAATAAAATAAAGAGAGGCAAAGAAAGAGATAAAAAGAGAAGGAAAGAGCGAAACTAAAGAGGGAACAAAAGTGACAGAGACAAGCGATAATTACGGTAAGGCGCCCGCTTTGAGACTGGGAGGTTCGGGTTCGCGCCCCGGCCGAGTCATTCCTAAGACTTAAAAAGTGGTCGGCGGCGCCCTCTCTTGGCTGCGGCTGCATCGGGTCAGATGCAATCGACATTTCGTTCTGTGTACATTGTTACACAGAATGACAATACAAGGAAATTATTATTATTATTATTATTATTACAGCTACAGTTGTTGTGTGATTGTCTTCTGGCTTTGCCGACATCAAGTGGACATATTTAAAACTGCAGCTCATTTTTCTGTAAAATTCTCAGACGGGAATGTGCAATAAATGTCAAGGGATGATTACTTTATTTATTTGTAAATATCAGTTATTTTTTATACTACTACCCTTAAAGGTGGGCTTTGTCGTGTGAGGTGACATTAAAAAGTTGAACGAATATTTTTTTATCATGACGTCATTTGGGTTATGTAATCTAACAGCATACAAAAACGAAACGCAAGTGGCCCTGATAGCATTTATCATGAATGACGTCAACGTTATCTAGCATATCCGTCAACCTCAGCCAATTCCCCTTAACAAACCTTACAAACGCAACGCAGTGCACATTTGCTCATAGAATAAAAACAAATCTAATTTGTGTAGGGCAGCACGGCGGCGCAGTGGTTAGCGCTTGTGCGGCACAGTTCATGTCATGGGAACCTCCTGCGTGGGTTCAAATCCAGCTCCAGACTTCCTGTGCGGAGTTTGTATGTTCTCCCCGTGCTTGCGTGGGTTTCCTCCGGGCACTCCGGTTTCCTCCCACATTCCAAAGACATGCATTTCAGGTGAATTGGCCGGTCCAAATTGTCCCTAGGTGTGAATGAGCAAGTGAGTTGTCTGTCCCCGTGTGCCCTGCAATTGGCTGGCAACCAGTTCAGGGTGTCCCCTGCCCACTGCCCGAAGATGACTGGGATGGGCTCCAGCCCCCCCCGCGACCCTACTGAGGATAAGCGGTACGGCTAATGAGATGAGATAATTTGTGTAAATTTACCCACCAAATACATTCTTGATCCCAGTGTACTGCGACAATTATATCAATTTTATGGTGACGTTTTCGTCTGCTATAGAGATAGAAGCGATCCAGATTAGAGCCCAAATCGTCAAAACCAGATCATTCATTCCTAAAAACTTTCCCGTAAAAAATGTTGTACGGCGTAGATCATTTGAAATGATCAAAAACCATAAAAAACACCGGGGAAAGGTATGAATTTAAAGGTATGTATTGTTTTTGTTTTGTTTTAATCTTATTTGGGGTTTGAGATTGTCACAGCTTTATTTGCAGTTAGTCTCAAACATTCAATCTATCTATCTATCTATCTATCCTGGTCGTATCCCTTGCGAGGGGTGACTGACAGCAAGTCAAACACATACACAAAAAAGAAAAGAAAAAAGTAGCAAATATCCCAAATTTGGGGGGTGAAATTTGGTGGTGGGAAGCCCTCTCCCTCTGGGAGATGAATTCTCCCAACATAGTAGGAGGTAGACCGCTCGTCTTGGGATTATGGGGTCGCAGGTTCGATTCCTGGCTCCTTCGTGTTGGGCAAGACAATGAATCCCTAATGTGTGAGAGTGTGTGAATGGGTAAGTGTGAGGTTTTCATTGACTTGAAAAGCGACAATTCACCATTTAAAGCAGAGGGACTCTATCTCTACTCCCTAAGAGGCAAGGCAAGGAAAAAAAAAACCTAGTTATAGGGTTACTAAATGTGAGAGGATGTGGAAGTAAAGCTACTGAGTGGAGTTACAAGGATAGGTAGTTCAACATATATTTATAGTTTTAACATATATACATAGAAAAGCAGCATAGATTTCTAAGATTACCTGGATTGGCACAAAAATTCAAATCTGCATTGGTGCAGGTCTGTATCTTTTTGTATTTGTTTCCTCACGTTGTTGCTGTTTTTTCTTGTTATTAACCTTAAAGGTAGGCTGCATTGTCAAAAGTAAAATATCTTCTCTAGTAAGTATGCTTAACAATGCCCAACTGGGTTCAAAGAGCCCTCATATTTTTTCCACCATGCCTATCTTCTTTTATCTTACTTTAAGCACCTCTGTTCCAGGACTCCAAACACGTGAGGAAGCAGAAAAGGGGGCTATGGTGTATGTGTGGGGGGTATAGTGGTGGCAAGTGATTTAATGCTCATTCCCAGGTTGTTGTTTTTTGTCAGAGTAGCCTGAAAAATGTTATAGTAAGAAAAGACCTGTTTCTGGTACATTCCAAACGTCAACCTAAACCCCAAAAAGATGAAAACAAAAAGAGTTGATGTGTACTTAAGGAATAAGCTGACTGAGGCTGCGATCATGACTTTCCACCAGAAGATGGCGTCAGAGGGTAGCAAAAATTCAAGTTGCAGACACCACCTTTTAAGAACCTGTGTCTAAAATAAAGAATTGATGGGTAATTCAAATATAGTTTAAATGAGAATACCATTTAAAAGACGAATCAAAAAGTGTACACATGAATCAAATACAAAATAGAGTTTTATTAAACCATTGCATTTTAACATCCGACACTCAAAGGAGGTATTTTGGAATACGTTGTTTTGGTTTCACAATTTTGCCATATTGAAGAAGGGTTGAACAAATTTGTTTCTTTTTATACCTAATATTACTTGTTACTTTTCTTATTTTGAAGTGGCTCGGACATCTCACGAATGGCAGCCACTCCAGCAGCTCCCGTGTTATTTTCGATTGTTCTCAGTTATTTTCGATTGTTCTCAGCTTAGGGATGCTGCTGGAAAAGTGAATTTCCCTTCGGGGATGAATAAAGTATCTATCTATCTATCTATCTATCTATCTATCTAGATTGGCTATTGTTAATGCAGGTGAGAGCCACGACATGCGTAGTCATGTCATAAAACCCAAAGTAAAACAATTTATTAAAGGACAGTTTAAAAAAAGAGTGAAAATATTTAATTTTCTTCTTCGAAAAACAAGTAGATAAAAAATGTACTCAAAAAGCCTTAAGCGTTACTGAGGCTGTTGACTTTGGGGGCCCCTGTACTGAGGCCGGTGACTTTGGGCGCCCCCGTACTGAGGACGGTGACTTTGGGGGGCCCCGTACCGGCCCCGGTGACTTTGGGGGGCCCCGTACCGGTGACTTTGGGTGTCCCCGTACTGAGGACGGTGACTTTGGGGGGCCCTGTACCGGCTCCGGTGACTTTGGGCGTCCCCGTACTGAGTCAGGTGATTTTTGGGGTCCTCGTACTGAGTCTGGTGACTTTGGGGGTCCCCGTACTGAGCCCGGTGACTTTGGGGGTCCCTGTACGGAGCCCAGTAACTTTGGGGGCCCCCGACGCGAGCCCGGTAACTTTGGGGGCCCCCGACGCGAGCCCGGTGACTTTTGGGGCCCACGTACTGAGGCTGGGGATGTTGAGTGTCCCTGTACTGAGGCCAGTGATGTTGAGTGTCCCCGTACTGAGGCCGGTGATGTTGAGTGTCCCCGTACAGAGGTCGGTGATGTTGGGGGCCCTCATTATGAGGCCACTTAGGTTGTCCTTGGCTTTTGGCTCCAGGTGGATCAATTCTAAAGGAAGTGCCCAACCCCAAAAAGCATTTTTATTGGTGATACCTAACCAATCCCTGCATGCATTATCAATCAACTACAGTGCAGGAAAAAGTATTTGCCCACTTCCTGATTTCCGTAATTAAATGGTTATGATAATTGGTAATTAGTCTTTCACAACGCTGTAGAGTAATTTTGGCCCACTCTTCTATGCAAAATTGTTTTAAATCTGCCATATTCAAGGGTTTCTAGCGTGAACTGCCCATATAAGGTCACACAGATCCCCTAGCCACTAGGGCGAGAGGGGGCACCATTTAAAATCCTAACTATGACCTGGGCACTCCAGAACCTTCATTTTGTTATTTTATAGCAATGGACTTGCTGGTGAGTTTCGGATCATTGTACTGCTGCATGATCCAAGAACGTTCAAGTTTGAAGGCACAAACTGATGGCCAGACATTCTCTTTCAGGATCTTCTGGTAAACACCAGAATTCATTTTTCCGTCAACTAAAGCAAGTTGTACTGGTCCTGAGAAAGCAAAGCAGCCCCAGACCATTACACTGCCGCCACCATGCTTTACTGTTGGCATCGGGTTCTTTTTATCAAATGCTGAGCAATTTCTACGCCAAATGTAACAGGCTGCACACCTTCCAAAAGTTCGATTTTTGACTCATCACTCCACATAACGTTTCTCCAAAAGTCTTGAGGATAATCAAGACGCTTTTTGGCAAATGTGAGATGTTTGTTCTTTTGTGACAGCAGTGGTTTTTGCCTCAGAACTGTTCCATGGACGCCATTTTTGGCCAGTCTCTTTCTTATAGAGGAGTCATGAACACTAACCTTGACTAAGGCCAGCAAGGCCTCTGCTACATTGGATGTTTTTTGAGGTTCTTTTGTAACCTCCTAGATGAGCGGCCGTCACTCAATTGGAATAATCTTAGATGGTTGACCATTCCTGGAAAGGTTTGGATCATGCAGCATGACAACGATGCAAAAGTCACCCTCTAAAGGCTAACAAAAACAAGGTGAAGGTTCTGGAGTCGCCAAGTCCAAGTACGGATTTCAATTTTTAATTGAGATGCAGTGATATAACCTTAAACAGGCAGTTCATGCTGGAAAACCCTCAAACATGGCAGATTTGAAACTATTTTGCAATGAAGAGTGGGCCAAAATTCCTCCACAGCGTTGTAAAAGACTCATGACCAATTATTGTAAACGCTTGATTTCTCTTATCGCTGCCAGGGGGCAATTGATTTTTCAAAAAAGGCCAAATAGGTTATGATTTTTTTGTGCCCTAATAAATAGATTTAACTTTTCCAAACTGCATTTTGAATTTCTCCGGATTGTCTCCGTGTGATGTTAAAATTGGTTTGATGATTTGAAACCTTTGTGAGTGATAAATAAGCAAAAAAAAAACATAATTCAGGAAGGGGTAAATACTTTTTTCAAGGCCCTGTAAACACACACAAACATGCACTTACACAGGACCATCCGGGTGGGGCCACTCATGTGTTTTTTGTCTTCTGGCGTCTGATTGGAAAAATCTGCATGGAGTGAACAAAACAAAACATGTTGCTGACTTATCAGTATGCTTATATCCTAAGTCTCAACGGCAATAACATTACACCTGCTTTATTGACTACTTTGACAAAACCCCATCCATCCATCCATTATCCTCAGTAAGGTCGCGGGGCGCTGGAGCCCATCCCAGCCATCTTCGGGAAGTGGGCAGGGGACACCCTGAACCGGTTGCCAGCCAGTCACAGGGCACAGAGAGACAGACAACACACTAGGGACAATTTGGACCGGCCAATTAACGTGACATGCATGTTTTGGAATGTGGAAGGAAACCGGAGTGCCCGGAGGAAACCCACGCAAGCACGGGAAGAACATGCAAACTGCACACAGAAGGGTTTAATCTCATGATCTCAGAACTGTGCCGCAGACCCGCTAACCCCTGAGCTGCCGTGCTGCCTTGAAAAAACCCGTTTGGCCAAATTATTGGGGCGGGAGTAGCTCAGGGGGTAGAGCGCTAGTCTTGGGAACGAGAGGTTGCAGGTTAAAATTCCAAGCTCTTCAGAGTTAAATGTCAAAGTGTCCTTGGGCAAGACACTGAACCCCCGATAAGCAGGTAGGAGCTTTGCATGGCTGACGCAGCTATCAATGCATGTGTGAATGGGTAAGTGTGAAGCACATCGTAAAGCACTTTGGGAGATCTTTCTCGACCTACAAGAAATTAAAAATTGCAAGTCTTTTTGCTTATTATTTCAATACACTGTTTTTTACCCCTGGGGGTGCCAAATAATACACAGCATCCCTTAAAATTAACGTAGGTGGAGTGTTTATTTTTGTTTAGGTTAAAACATTTATAAATCGTAATTGTCCAGACTGACTGTGAAAATGAACATTATATTTTATTCATGTTGCTGAGCCCTAGTGTTAGGTACAGTCATTTTTCTCCGTATTTTGTAAACAAGATTTCCAACATATATTTTTGCAAAAATCACAGAACATCTCTTGTTTCATTTACTCTTTCAATTTGGGTTGTAGTGACTTACATTGATTCTTAAAACGTTAGGAGATTTTGAGTTGTGTTTTTAACAAATATGTTTGAATTCTTCACAAACACAGCATAAATCATTATAGTATTTAAACAGTACGAATAATTTAGGACCAAAAACAGACCATTGGGCAACCTCAACAGTTGTAGTCAACTGATTGGATTTTATACAATCAAACCTACTAATATGTGAAAAAGGACATGTTTATATGATAGCTCATGTATTTTTGCTTATTATTTAGATCAATATTGTTCTGTTTTGATGAATGACATGTTTTGCTACTAGGAGGTGGTAAATAATACAAATCTCCCTTTTAAAAAGAAAAACTAAAATCAGGCATGAAAATGGGTCAGGGTTTGAAAAGGTGAGAATGGTGAATAGGAAATACCGTATTTATTTGTGCGTAATGTGCACCCCTAACTTTTGATTACAAACCTGTATAAAATTTTGTTTGACTTTTTCTCAGCTTAAACTGATCATTGAAAGTGACAAACATTGTTGAATATGTGCGGCTATGATTCAAATCATTTATGGACAACTATAAACACAATACAAACATAACATTTACAATATGTTGATTTCATGTTCTTTAAGAGTCAGATTCATCATTAGATGCGCCAATGAGTTGTTTCCCTCTTTATGTATTTTGCATTTATTTATATCTTGACAGTTTCCTGTTTTCTCCATTCTCTAACATTCGTCTCTGGTACAGTGAATAAAAACAGTACAATAATGAGAAAATCCAATGGGCGTTACACACGGATAGTACACTAGTTCTGTCTGCGCTCTGATTTTATTTAAATTGCACCACCTCAAACGCCCGATTGACGGGGAAATCTCACGATACGCCCCTCCCCACTTTCTCATCGGATCTATACAATGGGTAAATGGTCAAGTCAATGAAAACCTCCCAAAGCGCTTTACAATGTGCTTCACAGCCATTCACACACACCCCAATAGGGAGTCAGCCATGCAAGGCGCCTACCCTGCTTATTGGGGACATTAAGGATTCAGTGTCTTGCCCGAGGACACTTTGACATATAACACGGAGGAATCGAACCTGCGACCTCTTGATCCCAAGAGGAGCGCTCTACCTCCTGAGCTAATGCCGCCCCAATTTTTCAATACTCGTTGGCCAACCCTTTCTCACTTAAAAACTGTGAATTTCTCCTTTGGGGTGGGAGATTTTCATCCCTGTAAAATACATGGGGGTGTAAATGTAAAAATAAACAAATTAATGTACTCAATAATTCAAGAGATCTAGTTCAAGCATTAACAGATAATTAGAGGCTGCTTTATTTATTAAAAATAAACCCACGATATTTTTATAGAAGGGCTCAAGACATCAAATTTGGCATTTCTGGCCTGGTGTGGTTAAATCTTAAATTGAAAATACCAGTCATGGTTTTATGTACTCCCCGGGCAAATTGAAAAAAAAATGTTTTAAAAAATAAAAAATAAATAGTGGTAATAAAGTAGCAGCATATATCCATGACTTAATCAATTCCAGTACTCACCCGCCTCCAACTCCAAATTCAGGCGTGGCGCTGCCGGCCTTTCTCCGATTGATGGCTTGTCCCTGCACCCACTGCGGCGGCTCTTGGTCTATGCCTTGATTGCTGCTCAGAAAAAAAGAAAAATCATCAAACAGAAAAAAAAACCCACATTCAGAAAGCACAACAAACAAATACACAGAGTCCTCACAAATAAAATATAAAAAGTCGGGTTTGCTTCGGGCTCGGTCCCTCAAATCTAGTTAATTGGTCGAGCTCGGGCCGGGCATTATTACCCGCGGGCCGGGGATGGGTTATCGTCAGAGCAGAGGGATGATGTTTCGTGCATGCCTGCAGGAATGTGATCGCCATGGTGACCAAAATGTGTGATCACGTGACCAGAAATATCAGGTGCTGAAAAGTTCTGGCAAAGTCCATGCATCAAATGTTAATTTGCAAGTAAAGTGCCCCTGTGTTTATGGTACTGGAGGTAACACAAATATATATTAGAAAAAGGCACCAAAGTGAAAATTCTTCTTGACATGTATCTTTTCACAAAAAGCCATTTTCTCAGAAATGTTCTACTGTTGTTTTCTAAAAAATGGTAAAAGCTAGAAACATACGGTTTTTTTCTAATGAAAGCTGAGGGTAAAAGCTTTATTTTGATTATGTCCAATAGAGCCTTTCATTTTTTTGTAAATATTGTGACGGATCCTTTGTGCAGGGCTTATCCTTCTTAGAAAATAATATTTGTGCTGGTCAGAAGACAAAGGAAACGAAAGCTGCCGTTGCTGCGAGTTGTCGTAATTTTGTCTGTGTGCCACAGTCAGGAGAATTAATGCGTTAGTAATCATAAATTGAATTTTTACAAGATGCAGGTGGAGACTCCTGTTTAAACAAAAAGAGGAGTTGTGGCTAAATGCATTAAAGCAAAAAGATAGGAGCGAGTAAATCAGCAAAAATGTGCGGGTTCGCAGCCCACATTTCATATCTGGTAAAAGATATTAAAAGATTAGGATTGTTGCTATTTAGTCTATCTTAGCTTAGTGTCTGAAACTCATGACAAAAAGTTACCGGACACCAGGGCAGACGACTCAGGAAAGTTGCCTGCCCCATTTTTTACAAGTTGAAACACAATAAGACGACTAATCACACAAAAAAAAAAACATTGTAAACCATTGTTGCAAAGTATTAAGGTTTGATAATCAGAATACATAGCAGAACACTTTAAAATACAGGTTTATTACAAATCTACAAAATTAGGTTTATTACAAATCTACTTATAACATTCATTGCATGTATATGAATGACATCCCTGTTTTCCATTTACCATCAGTATGTACCTGTATTTACTCATCTTCATTCATGCAATGAGTGCGTTGCGTCGTCTGCTACAAGTCACGTGATCTCCTCTTTCCACGATGCTTTTAATGTACGTTTACGTTTTGTAGCGTCATCAATTTTGTTAGCTCCTTTTGAATCTTTCTTCTGGGGCTGAGGTTTTGGCTTGATTCCAAACCACTAATCCATTTTTCTTGTGTTCTCTGTGCGTCTACTTTGGAAAATGATATGCAAATGCGCGACCTTATAACGCTCGTGAAAGTCCGAAAGCACAAAGTTATTCGATGCAGGCTTCTGATTGTCTGCTGAGTATGCAAATTGCCAAACGAACCGAAACTCCTAAACCGAACGAAGATTTCAAAATCCTGTAACACTTCAATTACGATGATCACCAACGTTTTTTTCTCCCGATTCTGGCACACAAACACACGTTTAACATTGGAATAGCAGAAACAAAAGCTTGGTATCTTCAGTGTCTTAACCAGCATTGAGTATTTTTTTCCCTCCAGCTTCAACTGTGACGTCATGCGTGAGGTATGCAATGAAAGGGTCTATATAGCTACAGTACTAAATTTTCTTTGGACCATCAAAAATGAGTCAAAATGGTAAACATTTGCTGACACCACCACTTCCCAGATGAGAGAAACGTCTGGCATTGAACGAGTGAATGACAATGACCCAGACCAAAGAGTACAGTATTGTGAGTGGTACTTGGAGCGATGTAATAAAGATGCAGACTTCCCAAAAAGATTGTGTAGAGTGATAAGGCCACATTCAAATTAAATAATTCAATTAACAGACACAGCTGCACCAGCTGGGGACTTGAGAATCCACACACCAATGCAGACCACCATGTTCATTCACCAGGAATCAATTGTATTATCATCCTTCCAGTAGCATTTCAGAATATTTTTCATTCCTTCAAAGTAAAGTCTGCTTGCCATCTCTTAGTATCTAATAGCTAAAGCGAGGAAACTTAACAGTACCTTCTTTGAGGTCCGCTGCAAAGGTCCTCGATGTAATTTTCTCTCTCGATGTCGTGACCTCGGCATGAGTTAAACACTGAAAACGCACATGTACATTGCACTTGCAACTGTGTCACATGTTGCATACGTGTGCACTACTCACGCTGTATTGCCTTGGGAGGATCCATCCTGACCACGTCGATCAGATACCTGAAAAAAAAAGAGACACGGTCAGTTGGCCCGCACAAAGATCAAGCAAATCTGGAGTGGGCCGGCACGCACCTGCATATCATGTAGCCCGTGCGGTTGAGTCCGTGTGTGCAGTGGACGCCGATCAACTTGTCTGCAAAGCATAAAGAACTGGTAAGAAGCGCAGAGACAATAGCCTTGGGTCTTTGCCTTACCGTTTTGGCCATTGTCTTTCAGGAATTGGCGAACGGCTCGCTTGAAGTTCAGGATGGTGGCGTCAGAGGGGACAACGTGACCTTTCGTGGGGATCTTTGTAAAACGCAGCGAGGTTGGTAGGTCCTGCGTTAAAACAAGATATGGCAGGATTTTGTCACTCACAAACAAACAATAAATTATATCAGAAAATATAACCTTTTTAAGAAGGCTATTAAATTTCAATGACAGGAAAAAAACAAATTAGTGCCAGAATGGTTCAACCCAACCTGTCATAAAGCGGCCAGCAGTACCTTATCAATCATTTCCAAACTTTTCTAAAATTATTTATTTTGGTGGTTCGGATTCTCGCCCAAGCAGTCCACATTTTTGGTTTTGGGCTAAAATGTTCCTTACGGTGCATCTATATTTTATTGTTATATTTACGAACTATGAATCCTAAAGACGATACGTAATGGTGATATTTTTATGTGTATGTTATTCATAAGTAGGTTTTTCAAATAATATTTGCGCCGTCTTTAGGTGCAATTTTTTGTTACCATGGGCCCATAGTAGCGCATTGTGAAAGTCAGGTCGATGATGAGACCCAGTTCTTGTCCATCCTCTTGCAGAGCTTCCAGCAACTCCCACGGCCCGAATGCCTGATCTGGTTCTAGCCTTTGAATCAGAGCCTAAACATACGGCATATTTAGTGTTAGTGTCTCCCAACCATGGCGATGCTGGAAGATGGGGTGGCTCACCTGCTTGAGAGGAACCTTGAAGGCCACAAAACGAGTATTGCCCAGTCGCTTGCCCACTGCTTTGTAATCCAGCCACCTGCATATACACACGAAGACCACTGTGATTCTCCCAGACAAGCCCGATGGCCAAACAACAAGGTTGGTTATGAGACTATACCTTGAGCAACTTGCTCAATCCAAAAGGTAGTGCAACCGGCAAAAACAGTCAACACGTTTGTTCTACTTCAAAAAAAATGGGGACGCAAAAAAAAGGAACAATCCCAATTTAAAATGTCTAGCTTTTTATATTTAGGTCATTAGCGCATCTATGAGTTGGCATATTGTATCGTCGCTTCCTCCCCTGACCAGGGCGAAGAGATTTTAATATAGGCATTAAAATGGGTCAGGGCTTAAAAATGGGAAGAATGGTGCGGAGGAAACACTGTATTTGTGTATAGAGCACTTTCCTAATGGTTTATTATCATTGGTATAAAATGTTAACCCTTTCTTGGCTCAAACCAAGCACTGAAAGTGACATACAGTACATTGTTGAATACATGCGGCCATGATTCAAATGATTTGACAACTACGAACAAAATACTTACATAAAATGTACAATCTATTTATTTCATGTCCTTCGAAGTCTGATTCATCATCAGATACACGAAGAGTTGTTTATCTCACTATGTTTTTTCTGTTTATTTATATCTCTCAGGACGAATTTGTTTTAGCCACTCTAACATTGGTCTCTTGTACTGTGAATTAAAATAGAGCAATGAGATAAAATCTTAAATGCGTTACACACGAATTAATACAGTATTATTACCTGCTCATACTATACTAACTTTAATTCAAATGCACTACCTCAAACGCCCAATTCACCCTGGGAAATCTCACAATACCCTATTCCCACGTCAAGATATTTTCTCCTCGGGTCTAATCAGCTCACGTAGGTCACTATTTCAAAACTGTGATTTTCTCCTAAAGGTGAGAGATGTTCGTGCCTGTAATGTGAAAAACTTTGAAAGAAGTGCCCAAAAATGAATACAGTACACACATTTTGCTGCCCCAATTACTGTATTTCTGGGGGAGCAGTAAAAAAATCATATCCTTTCTACATGTTTATAAGTTAATTTTCATCGAAAACTTAACTTAATTTCATTCCCCCAGAGATCGCATTCACCATGTGTAACCACGTAATCACCATTTCGGTGTTATTGATAGGTTTGTGTTTAGGTTAGACTAGCAAACACTGCTTACATTTCGGAAAACTCACCTGTCCGGAATTCCATTTTTGTTATTGAAGCGAGGCATTGTCTTCTAAAGGGTGTTAAATTCAGCTAAAAAGGGTGTATAATTCACCAACATTTTAGAGCTAATACGCGCGTTTCGATAGCCATGTTTTTATCATTCTTGCTCTATGACCATGCGACGTGAGGAATGGCAAAGTGTCGCGTGTTGATGACGCAACATGTGACGCGTCACGTTTGTTGTTCGCAGACTTCAGTCGTTGATAATGTTGATGCATTTCTTGGTTTGACGTTCTGTTAATTGGAAAAAAACATGCGTGATATGAAAAAAATCTGCTTGTGTGGTTTTGTTATTTGGGTATTTACTCATTTTGTTGTTCCGTTCTACTGATCATTTCACATTTGTTTTCTGTTTGCAGAATATTTTGTTCCCTTGCAGCCATTCCACTATTTCTTAAGATTGTTGTTGTTGTATAAAAAATATATCTCTACTTTTTTTTAGCTTCATTTATTGCACGTTTTTCTTCATTGTTAATAGGGTTGATTTTAGGTTCAGATGGAGCTTTAGGCGTTTTCGGTTAAATTTCCTTTTCCATTTCAATTACAGCGATTTAAAATCATTCAACACTGATCAGCAGTGTCAATTCCCTTTTGTGAACATAACAGTTTAAAGTTATTGAACAATGGTGCATTCTATTCAACACTTTATAATTCCACCCTACACTTGATGGATTAAGTTGTGTCGTCTTGAGGGTTGCAAACCAGTCAATAACGTTTTGGTATTGCACTTGATCAATCACATCATTTTCAATTGCCATCACAGCCAGGTGCTGGAGTCTGTCATGACCATTGGTCCTAAAAGCCAGGATGGGAGCCGGTGTAATGCGCCTAAAGACCTTTCCCAGCCACTTGTTGGAATTGTTAGGCAAATCTGAATAACTGCTCTCAGAGATGGAAACATTGCAATAGCCAGGAGATTGTACACTGATAGTGTGTATAGTGTGGCACCAGACTCCCTCTTCAATACTTTTTTTGCAACCACTACTGTACTTTTGCTGACTCAAATTCCATGCCATAATGAAATGCCATCGTTGACAGATGAGGCACAGACAAAAATAGTCAGAAATACATATATGGCAGTAAGCTAACCACTGCGCTGCCGTGCTACCCTAATTAGTATTAATTATTTTAAAAATAGTAAATAGTTTAGATAATGAAATGGTCTGCATTTATATAGCGCTTTTCAAGTCAAGACTTCCCAAAGCGCTTTACAGTGTGCTTCACATTTCCCAATAGCGGCCGTGCAGCCATGTAAGGCGCTAACCTGCTTATTGGGGGTATTAGGGGTTCAGTGTCTTACCCAAGAACACTTCGACATGTAACACGGAGGAGCCGGGATTCGAACTGCAATCGCTTGATCCCAAAATGAGCGCTCTACGACATTTTTGTTTTATTTTTTTTTGTCTAGTGTTTTTTTAATCATATTTAAACCTATCTTGTCCTTTATCAAGAAAAATAGAATTTTAAAAATTTGATACTTAACAGGGGCGCTTGGTTTGAATTTGGGGGTGCCTGGTTCCACCCATTATGAAAGTATTCAACCAATGCAGAAAAATAAAAGAACATTTTTTTAGAGTAGCAGGGACAACACTTCATGACTCATCATGTTCCTGCAGCACTTGCTGTTGAACCAGATATAGTAATCTTTAAAACACATCATTTTATGTGGCCTATGTGACAATGCTGAGAGAAGCACAAGAGAAAAATGAGCTGCAGCGCATCAATGATTGGAGTTTTAATTAGGTCCACTAGATGTTACCGAAGCAAGATGCCACTCGCATAGCACCCACTGTAGCTGTATTTGCTGACTACCATTAATCAAGCAGAGAACATTGAGTAAACCCGTCCAGATGGCATTTTACTGAAATAAGTCACGGACATGCGGTTTAAGGCAATTTGAAATACCACCCAAAAAAAAAAGTTAGCAAAAGTTTTAAAGAGCTTCAGCTCCTTTCTATAACATACATATGATATGTACAAATTAACTTCTCAACATTTCCCTCCCAAAATAAAACGCAGAAATACTTTAAATCATCAAACAATCATTGTATGCTTTCTTTGTCACTTTTCAGTCTGAATGAGTTTCCCCAATGTACCCTTTGATGGTGTTGCACATCGTTTCATCTGTCACATGGGCTATGTAGCAGATTCCTCGAAGTTTCCTGTAGCATCGCATCTCAATGGCCTGGATTTTCTTTTCCAGTTTTGCTGTGAGAGAGCATGTCTCGCAAGCATTGGGGAAGATGGACGCAACCGGTGCTAGCATGAGGCTGATCTATACTCCTCCAGGTCTGTTTATTTTCTTCTTGAGTTCTTGCCTTGTGGCTCACTGTTGGAGAATTTCATTTGTGACCCCATGGCCTTATCTTCTTCTGGTGTTTTCCTACAATTTATTTGTCTGCCTTAGTAATCATCTCTGAGAAATTGAAGTTAGGGGTTTCGACATCTTCATCCAAGGCAATAAAAGAAGGAAAGTTCTCACCAATAAAGGACTGGAAGCTCTCAACCACCTGTGGGTCTTTCAGTTGGTCACAGTCAAACTTGATCCGTTGGTTCTGTGAAATCTTGACCTAAAAGCGAACGCAGATGTTTGTTATGACCAGGTCGTGATTGCTTCCCATGTTGGCTTCTGGATATGTGCAGGTGCTTGCTGTCTTAAATCCACTTTTGAAACATAGCGGGATATGATGTAGTTAACCTGACTGTAGTGGATTCCATCCGGGTGGTACCGTGTCTATTTTCTGGAGTTCTCTTGGGTGTCAAGAGTGTTTGCCAGGACCAAGTTGTTGTGCCTAGCAGGTTCAAGAAGCGTGTGTCCTCTGTCAATGGTTTGTGGGTTACAGCTTGTTCCACGTGTTTTCCTCCAGTCTCTTTGAGCAATCATACAAATTTGGGGATTCCAGTCAGATTGAGGGATATATTTCTTTGGTGCTTTGTCCATGAGGTCTTGAACCTGGGCATACAATTCCTTAGTCACTGTGTTCTAAGGTTGGTGAATAGGCCTGGATGACTGTGATGTTGAAAGGCGAGGCACTGAGCCGTATGGTGATGAGCCTGCTTGAGAATGGGCAACACGCTAACACAGAGGCCTTGATGTTTTTGTGTACCAAGAATCACACACCGTACACGAGCTTGTTAACTTCTCCACGACAGTAGAAAATGTGGCCCACACTACATAGGATGAAATCTTAGTGAAGGAAGAATTGTTTTAGAATCAAATCTAACATCCCCAAATCAAGATTTAATTGTGAACTTCTGAAAAGACCCCCAGGTAAGGCACTTTTTATGCGACCAATTTACTAGTATGGCCCCGTGAGGATGTTTTTTATACAACGTTGCCCCAGAGTGAAAACAAGTTTACACCCCAGCTCTAAAACAAGTATGGAATTACCATCAGGACTTGGACACTTACTTTGTTTCAACTGGGGGTGTTGACAATTGCTCCATCCCAAATGGGCAGCGACCCCTTGCACATTCACTAGGCAGCATCATGTTGATTAGTTTGATTTATTTGTGGGAGAATATTCATTTAGCTTTATAAAAATTTGCAGTTTGTGGATAAAAATGAAAGAAAATGTGTGAGGGTAAAGTCAAATATTGACCACAAACTTGTCGCTTTCCGACTACAAGAAATTTGCTGAAAAAAGAGATTGGTGTTTTTTTTGTTTTTAAAAACATGTCCACGCTCAAAGTTGACAGGCTCATCTGTAGGAGGAGGAAAGGGATGGCAGGTCCGATGTGGGCATGGGCAGCACCAGCGGGTGAATGCTGCGCAGAGGCTTAGTGGTGAGTGCAAGCGGCTGGTCGGCGCACGGTGAGGTGCGACCGCCGCCTTGCGTGTATTCCGTGTTGGTGGGTGCCGGGGCGCAAGGCGACGCCAGCGCCGCTGTGGGCGTGGCCGGGGAGTCCACAGAGGAGGCGGGGCTAGCCTGGGATAGGTGCGTGTGCGTGAGATGGGAGACTGTGTGTGGGTGCGACAGGTGAGGGTTGCGTGCGTGCGCGCCGGCGGCGTAAGGCGCCTCATCAGGCGCCTGGGAATGGTGCATGCGCCTGGGCGTTGGATCATCTAAAAGGCAAAACACATACACTGTTGAAGAGAAGTAAAACTGTCTCGGGTTGCTGTTAGGGCTGCAACAATTACGCTAGGTTTACACTGCAGGGAAATTGTTTTTTTTCCACGCACGTCATTTGCATTTAATTAACATGCTGTGTGGGGCACTGATGATAAAATTGGTTGCCAACTCTTTCAAGAATCAATTTTAATGGATTTTATCGATAGTTTGTTGCAGCCCTAAAGCAAACCTTGCGTATTATGGCAGCACCTCGGTGATGCACAAAAGGTTTCAACAGAGAGCACGTTGGACAGGTAAACAAAACGGCGTCTGATTCACCCCGGTGAGGTTTGAATAACATTTAGGCCAATACGGTTTTGACGACATGCATTGTACATTTTATACACGTATATTCTCTACAAAAGAAAGCTTGAGCGTTTTGCCAGACAGTGCCTGACAATCGGATTTAAAATTAAATTTATCCAGTTCGAAGAACCAACGTCAGTTGTTATAACGTTAAAAATGACCAACGTCAGCGATTTTAATTTCAAACTTTTCAGGATCGTTACAGACTTTGTAGTTGACCACTACACACGATACATTACATAAAATGCACATATAGTGTATTTCTTTTATTTACAGTTTTACTGCTGCTCATGAGCCTGTTCTTATATATATTATATATACATGGGTATATATATATATATATATATATATATATATATATATACTGGACTGTCTCAGAAAATTAGAATATTGTGATAAAGTTCTTTATTTTCTGTAATGCAATTAAAAAAACAAAAATGTCATACATTCTGGATTCATTACACATCAGCTGAACTATTTCAAGCCTTTTATTATTTAAATATTGCTGAATTTGGCTTACAGCTTTAGAAAACTCAAAAATCCTATCTCAAAATATTAGAATATCATGAAAAAGTATACAAGTAGGCTATTCAACTAATCACCTGAATCATCTAATTAACTCGAAACACCTTGCGAGGGTTTCCTGAGCCTTAAAAACACTCAGCTTGGTTCAGTAAACTAAATCACAAGTATGGGGAAGACTGCTGATCTGACTGCTGTCCAGAGGACCATCATTGATACCCTCCATCAGGAGTGTAAGACACAAAAAGAAATTTCTCAAAGAGCAGGCTGTTCACAGAGTGCAGTTTCAAAGCATATCCACAAAAAGTCTGTTGGAAGGGAAAAATGTGGCCGGAAACGCTGCACAACCAAGAGAGATGACCGCAGCCTTGACAAAATTGTGAAGAAGAGCCGCTTCCAGAATTTGGGGGAGTTTCAAAGACAGTGGGCTGAAGCTGGAGTCCAGGTATCAAAAGCCACAGTTCACAGACGTGTCTGGGAAATGGGCTACAATAGCCGTATTCCCATGGTCAAGCCACTTCTGAACTCAAGACAACGGAAGAAGCGTCTGACTTGGGCTATGGAGAAGAAGCACTGGACAGTTGCAGAGTGGTCCAAAGTCCTCTTTTCAGACGAAAGCAAGTTTTGCATTTCATTTGGAAGTCAAGGCGCCAGAGTCTGGAGAAAGGCTGGAGAGGAGCAAAATCCAAGTTGCTTGAAATCCAGTGTGAAGTTCCCACAGTCAGCAATGGTTTGGGGAGCCATGTCAGCTGCTGGTGTTGGTCCACTGTGTTTCATCAAGTCCAGAGTAAATGCAACTGTGTACCAAGAGATTTTAGAGCACTACATGCTTCCATCTGCTGAAAAGCTCTATGGAGATGAGGATTTCATTTTCCAGCATGATCTGGCACCTGCCCACAGTGCCAAAACCACCAGTAACTGGTGCACTGACCATGGCATCACTGTCCTTGATTGGCCTGCTAATTCCCCTGACCTGAACCCCATTGAGAATTTGTGGGGTATAGTTAAGAAGAAGATGAAAGACACCAGACCTGCAAATGCAAATGAGCTGAAGGCCACTATTGAAGCATCCTGGGCATCAATAACACCTCAGCAATGCCACAGGCTGATTGCCTCCATGCCACGCCGGATTGATGCAGTAATCCGTGCAAAAGGACTCCCAACCAAGTACTGAGTGCATCAATGGACATTTTCAAATGTTTGATTTAGTTTTGCTGTTATAAAATTATTTTTTTACTTGGTCTGAGGAAGTATTCTAATATTTTGAGATAGGATTTTTGAGTTTTTTTCAGCTGTAAGCCAAAATCAGCAATATTCAAATAATAAAAGGCTTGAAATAGTTCAGTTGATGTGTAATGAATCCAGAATGTATGACATTTTTGTTTTTTTAATTGCATTACAGAAAATAAAGAACTTTATCACAATATTCTAATTTTCTGAGACAGTCCAGTATATATATATATATATATATATATATATATACACATACATACACCTGAGCCATTTCCCCCCTAGTGGGGGTGTGGCTAAACTCAAGAACACATTCCCATTTTTGACTCTTTGTGGGAGATTGATAGAGAAATTCCCAGCCCCCTCGCTCAACACAACAGATGTGTTGCAACATCTCAGTGGGAGTCATTAGGTGACTGACCCCCCCCAATTCCAACCTCTAATGCCGAGCGCCAAGAAGGGAGGCAACGGCATCAGTGTTGTAAGTCTTAGGTATGACCTGGCCGAGGCTCGAACCAGCAACTTCCCAGTCTCAGGGCAGGCCACCGGGCTGGCCTTACTTACAGCCATACTACCGTGAACAAACCCAATCTCGGAAGCTAAAAAATGTTTATTTTAATGTATTACTCATTTGCCTGCCCCTAAAAATAGAGGTTTATGTATGGATTTATGTCTTTGCAAACTGAGCACTGTGCCTATTTGGTTTTAGATAGGGCGATTTTATTTAATTTTTGTACAAATCCGGAGTATTTTCAATACAATATATATTCTTCTCTGTAGCCATTTTTCTCATTTGTATCATCATTTGCCACATAATTAAATCAACGCCATGCTAAATTTAAGATAAAATGAACAGTTATCCGATATTTCGAGTAATTGATATAATATTCAGTGGCTAGTCTTGAGTAATAGCCCGAGTTGCTATGACAAGCACGTCTGCCTTACCGTTTTGGGAGTACTCAGTCTTGCATTTCTTCCTTTTCTTCTTCTTGCCCTGCAGAAAAACCCACGCAAGCACACATACGGGTAAGTTATTTACACCAGTGACAAGTGCAAATCATGCGTGCAAGTGTGAACAGACATAGTTGTCTCTGGCCGACCATCCAGGGTAAAGTTGCGAGTGGACCAGACGCTCCTTCCTGGCAAGCTCGTAGTATTTAGCCTGATCCTCCTTGCTCAGAGAATGCCACTGTTTACACACACAAACGCACAGTTTGTTTTTTTCTGTCTCGGTTGAGCCATTCCTTTGCCATAGTGCAACCATCAAAATGGATCTAACCCAGTGGTTCTCAAATAGGGCCACCTCCAATACACCAGGGAGAAGTGGCGCTCTCATTGGCAAGGTGTTATGTTTACATTTACGTATAGTGAAACTTAAATCTTTATTATTAGTATACAAAGCAAGTAAGCACCAACTCCGAGCAAATATTCAACAGTTAACAGAGCAGTCACTCATCATCTCACGGATATCCACAACTTCAAGGTCCAATATTCACGTACAACATCGAAAAGCCATTGGGCTATTGGAAAAAGTATTCATATTCAAACTGATTTAGATGATAAACTTAAAAATGTTTCTAATTTATATCAATTTAAACAATGTAGGCAGCACGGCGGCGAAGTGGTTAGCACGTGTGCTGCAGTGTTCTGAGGTTGTGAGATCAAACCTTTCTGTGTGGAGTTTGCATGTTCTCCTCGGGGCACTCCAGTTTCTTCCCACTTTGCAAAAACATGCATCTCAGGTGAGTTGGCCGGTTCAAATTGTCACTAGGTGTGAATGAGCGAGTGAATTGTCTGTGTCTGTGTGCCCTGCGACTGGCTGGCAACCAGTTCAGGGTGTCCCCTGCCCACAGCCTGAAGATAGCTAGGATAGGCTCCAGCACCCGCGGGACCTTACTGAAGATAAGCGGTGCAGATAATGGATGGATGGCTGGACGTTAAAGATTACTATAACAAAGCTTCTTATGGTATCACTTGTTAAAGGAGTCACTAGTGATACAATTGTAAGTTTGAAATGTCATTTGTTTGTTTTCTAATTTTCCTTTTGTGGGGCATGATTCAATTTTCTTGTTTTGATTTTTAAACCACTTTCCTTCCCCCATCCATCCGCCTCCTTTCCACCAGCGCAATGGACGGAACACCAAGGGTAGAAGGAAGATAAAAGCAGATAGGCGCGGAGGGAAAAATACATAAAGGCTCTTTGAACTCAATGGGGCATTGTTAACACATACTTAGAGAAAATATTTAACTTTAAACTTTTCAAGGACAACTCAAACTACGCACTCCACCTTTAATTTGTGGTTGATGTTTTTTGTGTTGTGCCTCGTTACAAATATAGTATAAAAATGAATATTTTTGTTGTGGGCACACTTGACTAACAAGAAAGAGTATGGGCACCAGATGGACACACTGACCCGCTGTCCCAGTATCTGATTGATGGTGGCGCTCTCCTTGACTTGGCACTGGGCCACCACTTTAGGCCGCTCATCCCTCATGAACAGCATGAAGGCATTGAGAGGCTTCTTAATGTGACCTTTGGCCTTCCCGTCACAGTCTTCCTGTGTTGCTGCCGTTGTCGCCATCCTAGATGGGGGTCCAGAAAATGTCATAAATTCAACTCGCTGCTATATTGTGTTTCCGTGTGAGACATTTCCGACACGTGTTTATCAAATATTTACTGGACGCAATGACGCATAGGAGCGACAAGTCAACTTGACATGTTTGTGGTCTGTGATACAGTACCTTGGGGGACTGAGCTCTCGGGCTTCTTCGGGCTCCTGTTTGATGGCAGCAGTAGGTGAAGGGGAGCCACTCACTAGCCCGGGAGACGAGCTGCAAGTCACCACATCATGCCGCAGGCATAATAGAAAGCAAGGAAAAATGTTCATTTATAAGATGTGGAATCGCAGATAATAAGCAAAGTATCGGCAGTATTTGTTTTTTGGAAGGCCATGCAAATGCATAATATCCCAGGGTAAGACTAGTTTTGAAATCCCATTATTGATCATGCTCGACTTTCACGATTTTTAGTTAAAAGACAAAATCATCAACTGCACTGGTCGATCATGTATCTTTTACATCAGCCAAATGTCCAATTATCCAGGGTGATGCAATTATCGATTTATTTCATTGCCACAGTTAGCTTGCATTGTAAGTGTTTCTAATAGCAATGTTAGCTAGCAAGAAGAATTCATCACAAGCGGATAGAATATATGATTCTGTAACTCTTACGTGTCTTTTAAGCTATTTAATGACAACAATAAGAATAACAAATACAGATTTCTTACACTTAAGGAGGGATGTCAACCTCGGTTAGGCTCTGGGGCCTTATCCAGACTTTGTTTTAAGGCAGGCCGGATCAGTAAAAGAATCTCAAATTAAACTTTTTAGCTTTGTTTTTTAGTATTATGCTTTACGATTTAGCGTACTCGACATACTGTATTATAATCTCGGATAAAAAGAGATATTTTCTAAGCATAACACATTTATTTACAAACAATGGGGGAAAAAAGACTTTCATGTTTAGCATTGAATCCATTAACTGGTATATTATAACAATTCACCAAGCTATACAATCTCAAATGGGAGCAATAAAAATATACGAATTTTGCCTTAATTGTTGTAGTGGTATGAAATAAATGGCGCTCGTCCTCTTGGCCACGGCACTTTAGTCGCCCTTAGGTCGGCCTGTCTCTTTTCCAACCCAAATAGCAACCATGTTCCACCTTAGTCCTTTAACCATCTCCCTTCGATGATCTTCATCCGCCCTCGGAACTTAAACCCGGACGCTAAGTATGAAACACCTTCCTTGCTAATTCGCCTTATTTGCCACATTTGTAGATGAACACATCGTGTTGCGAATGTCTATTTCCTGGTACTAACTCGTTCAGTCTGCATGTTGGATGTCAGCTTTTTTTTAACAATTTATGCTTTCTAGCGGCCGGGGGAAGCATTTGGTTTGCATTTATTTTAAGAAATAGTTAAGTATTTATGGGAAGCTGGATTAAATCATCCAACAAACCGGGTCTGTATATTTGTTGCCTTCACTAAAGTCAATGAAGGATTTTACGGAAAGATAACGTGGTTCAAGAGTCATAGGCAAGATTTTTACCTATCTAAGAAAAAAACATTTAAATTCTGATGTGGGTTTAGCAGTGAGATGTGTATGTGTGCACACTCCCGATGTATTTTCTTGTGTTCTGTCTTACAAAATAGCTTCCCATGAGACAGGAAAAGAAATCCCACCCTCACAGATCCCAGCCCGGTAAGTGTTGTGAAATATTGTTACTTTTGACTATGAAAACGAGGGGTCGAACCCAAGAAGCGGTAACTGTCATTTTTAAAAAGCAGGGATAAAGAAACAGGCTTGGCTATGATAATTTGGAGGGGTTGAGTTTCAAGTAGTTGGATAAATATTAAAAGTGCATGCCCCACTTGAACAACACACAAAAACAAACTTTGCACTCACAGCCAATCGAGCGCATGAGCCATGTGAGCCACACCCGCCGGTGAGAAAGGATAGTGTGCGACGTTTGGCATACGTGGTGTGCCAGCTGGAAGACATGTATGAGAGGTTATTTTTTTAAGTAAATCATATTTGCTCTCACATAAAACACCATACTCTCACCCTTGTACAACATACAGACACTTTCATGCACAGACACTACTATACTCTCTCATGCATACTGCTATACTCTCATACATACTATATTCTCATACACACACACACACACACACACACACACACACACACACACACACACACACACACACACACACACACACGTCCACTCTTTCACACATATTACTATACTCTCATATACACTCTATATACTCGCTCTCACATTTCTACACTCTCATACACACACTACTGTACTCGCTCTCATATTACTATCTTCTCATGCACACACTACTATACTCGCTCTCATATTACTACACTCTCATACACACACTATTACACTTGCTCTCATATTACTATACTCTCATACACACACTACTATACTCACTCTCAAATTACTATACTCTCATACACACAATGCTATGCTGCCACACAAATACTAATATACTGTCTCACATATAATAGTGTACTTTCTCTCACACATACTACTATATTGGGAGCAACTCCAGTTTGATGTGGAGCTGTATAACATACACACACAGATCAGTGTGTATCACCTTGGTTACCAAAAGTAAAACAACAAAGGTGAGGTGATCATTACAATAGGTCTGAAAAAAAAAACCAGTAGTAATAGTAGTAAGAGAGTATCATAGTGTGTGGGAGAGGCTTTAGTAGTGTGTGTGTGTGTGTTTGTGGCTTAGGTACCGTGTGTGTGTGTGTGTGTGTGTGCGAGTATTGCACTGAGTGTGAGAGAGAACAAACTGTGTGTATTTGGATGTATATGTGAGAGTGTGTGACTGGGATTATAGTGGTATGTGTGTAAGATTATAGGATTGTGTGTCACATTATAGTAATACTGCGAAAGAGTATATTGTGTATGAGAGCATAATAATATGTGTGAGAAAATATAGTAGTGATTGTGCATTGGTACGACTTTCTGCATAAGAGTATAGTTGTACATGTGTGACAGTATGATGTTCCATGTGAGAGCAAGTATAATTTACTTCTCAAATGGTTTCTCATAAACACGTGATAATAACACGTGTGTGCGTGTTGCGCACGCAGTGTTGCCGGCATTTCTCACCTGCGTCAGGTGACAAGGCCTCGGAGCGGTAGGACATCAGCGGGTGAGCCATGTGGCCGTGCGAGCTGCCAGACTGCAAGTGCACAAAACACACAAGTGGTAGTGAGCTGAGGCACAACCAAAGTGTCTCTGGCTAAGTTCACACTGCAGAGCTTAATGCTGAATTCGTTTTTTTTTAATGAAATACGATGTTCGTGATCGGCTGTGTGAACAACTCAAGTGTCCCGCATGCGCAGAACAGGAAACGTGACGTCACACGCAATGTGCTCAGTGTTTGTGGGAGTACTCATGGATGTTAACAGTGGCACATATCTAATAAATAGTTATTGTGCTACCAAGGCAGCGCGTGTGCAACTTAATTAAATCAAAAACATCGCTTTTCCTCCATTAAATGCTCTCCATTGTATTCGTCCGCCATGGTTGTTGATTTCTCCGCTTCCTCTCGCCTTGTTAAACGCAGGACAGTGCCGTGCAGGTCACATGAATGTGTCTTGTCCATTCACACTGCAGACGCATTCCACATATCCATGTATCAGAGTTAGAACCACACATGAAAGTGGCCTAGGTCTTGTGTGAGAAAAATCGTCTATGTGCCATTCGGATAGACTTTAACCGATTGGATACAGGTCGCGTTTGTGCAAAAAAAAAAATTGATTTCCCTGCAGTGTGAACCTAGCCTTAGTCTTTCTTACCAGGTGAGAGTAGTTGGCAGGGTCTCTCAAAGCTGCTGTTCCAGGGACATCCAACAGGGGCCACTGCCATGGCAAATACTACACAGGCATTGAGGAGAAAACTCGTCAATAAACAAGTAAAGCTTTTTCCCTGCTATGAATGCAAAAATGAGTTCACTTTGGGCTCATTCCGTTTCCAAATCAGCTGAAATAATAGCAAAACTAAAATAATAAGTATACTAATCCTAGTAATGTGGATTCACACAATAAGCAGTCCGCAATATTTTCTGTACCACAGACCGGTTTAACGTCTGACAACATTCTCGTGGCCCAGCTCAATAATAACGATTATTAATAAAAACAATACGAACAATATTCCTAAGTACAAGGGACCTAGATGACATATGAAAAGGCATTCAATTTTATGTAATTATCCTAACATTTTTACTCCCCGTCCATGTTTTGGCTAAACTCTTTATAGAAAATAACGTAAAAAGAGACAAAAAAGAACAAAGAAAGAGAAAAGGGTTAAACAGAGAGAGATAGAGAGTGAGGAAAGAGAAGAAGAGAGAAAGAGTGAAAAAGAGAGATAGAGAGTGAGAGAAAACGTCAGGAAGAGTGAGAGAGAGCGTGAGAGAAAGAAATACAACTACAGCGTCTTTGTGAGAGGCACCTGGCTTTGGCAACATCTAGTGGTCATATTTCAACCTGCAGCTTGTTTTTCTCTTGCGCTTCCCTCAGCGTTGTCTCGCGAGCCGGATTCAATCCCTTACCTGGCATGATCCGGCCCTCGGGCCCCCTGTTTGATACTCCTGCTCTAGAGACAAATATTTTTTTGTGTGTGATAAAATCTACCGCTTTTTAATGTCAAAAAGTTTAGCATGTACAATGAAGAAAACAAGTATTTGAACACCCTGCTATTTTGCTATTTCTCCCAAATAGAAATCATGGAGGGGTCTGAAATTTTTAGCATAGGTGCATGTCCACTTTGAGAGAATTCCAGAAATCACAATGCATGTTTTTTTAACAATTTGTGTGATACAGCTGCAAATAAGTATTTGAACACCTGTGTATCATCTAGAATTCTGACCCAGAAAGACCTGTTAGTCCGCCCACTAGAAGTCGGCCTGCACTCCATGTATCATCCAGAATCAGATGCACCTATTTTAAGGTCCTAAGCTGCATAAAGTCACCTGTCCAACCCATACAATCAGTAAAACTTAAACTTGTAACATGGTGAAGACCAAAGAGCTGTCCAAAGACACCAGAGACAAAATGGTACACCTCCACAGGGCTGGAAAGGGCTACGAAGCAATTGCCAAGCAGCTTGGTGAAAAAAGGTCCACTGTTGGAGCAATCATTTGAAAATAGAAGAAGCTAAACATAACGGTCGATCTCAATCGGAGTGGAGCCCTCTGAAAGATATCACCTTGTGGGGTCTCGATGATTCTACGAAAGGTGAGGAATCAGCCCGGAACTACACGACAGGAGTTGGTCAATGACCTGAAAAGAGCTAGGACCACCGTTTCCTAGGTTACTGTAGGTAATACACTAAGACGCCATGATTTGAAATCATGCATGGCACGAAGGTTTCCTCTGCATAAATCAGCACATGTCAAGGCCCATCTCAAGTTTGCATGTGACCATTTGGATGATACAGAGTCATGGGAGAAAGTTTTGTGGTCAGATGAGACCAAAAAAGAACTTTTGGGTCGTAATTCCATTAAACGTGTTTGGAGGAAGAAGAATGAAGAGTACAATCTGAAGAACACCATCCCCACTGTGAAATATGGGTGTGGTAGCATCATGCGTTGGGGTTTATTTCTGCATATGGGACAAGACGAGTGCACACCATTAAAGAGAGGATGACTGGGGACGTGTATTGTGAGATTTTGGGGAACAAGCTCCTTCCTTCAGTTAGAGCATTGAAGATGGGTCGTGGCTGGGTCTTCCAACACAAAAACGACCGAAGCACAGGAAAACCAAGGAGTGGCTCCGTAAAAAGCATATCATGGTTCTAGCATGGCCCAGCCAGTCTCCAGACCTGAACCCAATCAAAAATCTTTGGAGGGAGTTCAAACTCCGTGTTTCTCAGCGACAGCCCTTCTGCAGTGTGTGCAAACCTTGTAAAAGACTACAGAAAAGGTTTGACCTCTGTAATAGCAAACAAAGGCTACCATACCATTTATGAACATCCATTTCCTCAGGTGTTCAAATACTTATTTGCAGCTATTTCATACAAATAAATTGTTAAAAAATCACGCATTGTGATTTCTGGATTTTTCTTTTTAGTTTATCTCTCTCACAGTGGACATGCACCTACGATAAAAATTTCAGACCCCTTTGTGATTTTTGAGTGGGAGAAATAGCAAAATAGCAGGGTGTTCAAATACTTATTCACTCACTGTAAGTATCTTTATTGTTCTTGATCAGGCTATATAATTTTGTTAAAATGTTTTTCTGACACTTTCGACGAGTGTGATGACATACATCAACAACAAATTGTATTGGTGAAATACATTTTCATGTTACACGGCACGTGCAACTGTGTGCTGTTAGGTACGGTGGATGACTTACTGCTGCCAGGCCTCCGCCGGCCAGATACGGGCCACACAAGTCAGGAATCATGAAGAATGGATAGCCCATGTAAGGGAGCTGGAAAAGATTTCCACTCCGTCGCCTGAGTTCTGCCGCAAAACACAATAAAAACACATAATTAGAGTCAGAACATTTTGGCCTGAAAACTTGGCTTTGTTTTGCTTCACATAAATGCTGCAGAGCTTGTTGCTGGAGATTATTAAACCAGGTATTTGGCAAAGAGGTGTGTGATTCTTTCCACGGTCCAATGTGTTGAGGTCTACCCCCGCATTTAACAGTAACTAGGAGCAGTGGTCACCAACCTCGTCTGTACCATAGACCGGTTTAATGTCTGCAAATATCCTCCTGGCATGACCCAATAATAACATTAGTAATAATAACAATAAAGAGCCTACATCCACTGTGTAGTCACTAGACCATTAGGGAAGTAGATTACATAGGAAAAGGCCTTAGAAGTCATCCTACCTATTTTATAGGAAATGGTGCCGACCCTAGTGGTTACAGTATCCAATCAACCAACCAGAGACGAATGTTAGACAATGGAGAAAACAAAGTCGTTATAATAGATATGAATAAACCCCAAAAAAGCAAGACAAGCAACTCTTTGGTGCATCTGATGATCAATCGGGCTTTGAACGACATTGTAAATGTTATTAAGGTATTGTTTTCATAGTTTATTGTCTATAAACGAGTTTGATCATGGACCATGTATTCCACAACGTGGTACCATGAGGAAAAATAGTTTGATGATGAGATAAGATCGGATAACATTTCCTATGTCATCTACATCCTTAGTGGTATAGTTGTTAGGGTTCAGCGCTCTCACCAAAGTGATCAGAGTTCACTTCGGACGACAATGTTTTTAGCTGCAGCAGGGTTTGAAAAAAAAATATGTTGAATTTGAGGGATGTTGATTTTAATTTGATAGCTCACATTTGGGCAGTTTTTTTTCTTAGGGCCTCCATTTTATTCTAACAACTTACAGTTTGAACTGTAAATAAGATCATTAAAGGACCACATTTGTAGTACGTTGACATTTCAGTTATGTTCTCAATGTCTCAGTTGAAATAATGTCAGCTTACAGACTGACTGATACAGACTGACGTTTTTTGAACGTCATTCTCAGAAATGTATCATATAAACTGCTTTTTTCTTAGAAAAGAAAATTAAATCACAATTAACAATTATATCGAAAAGCAAAGATTTTAGAATCACAACCATTGAGAACTGTGATATAAATCGAATGGGCACCATAGTATCGTGATATAATCGAATAGTGACCGAGGCATATCGTCCCATCCCTAACTTTTATTTATTTTTTGTGCAGCTCGGTACCAAATGACCACAGCCCGGTACTGACCCGTGGGCCAGTGAATTCTGACCAAGAGGATATCAGGCATGATGCTAACAAACACGTACATGATGAAGATCATCATAACATTTCCTATAGCACCGACTGGCAGTGTCTGAAATAACGTCTGCCCGGACGCCTGGGGCGTGCATCTTTTACGTCGGGCGTACAACTTACACGTCTCTGTCCGGGTGGCCAAAAAAAAAAAATCTTCATTTTTATTTTTGCTTGATTCCGATTTCGAAATCTTTGTTCAGTTTGGAAATTTCGGAATTTCGGTTCGTTTTGCAATTTGCATACTCGGCAGCCAATCAGAAGCCCCCATCGAATAACATCGTGCTTCCGGACTTTCCCGAGACTTATAAGGTCGTGCATTTGCATATCATTTTCCAAAGTAGGTGAATACAAGAAAAATGGATAAGTGGTTAGGAATCAAGCCAAAACCTCAGCCCCAGAAGAAAAATTTAAAAGAAGCTAACAAAATGTACGACGCTACAAAACGTAAACAAACATTAAAAGCATCATGCAAGAGGAGTTCACGTGACTTGTAGCAGACAACGCAACCAGGAGAAAGATTCGAAAGAAGCTAACAAAATTTATGACGCTACAAAACGTAAACATACATTAAAAGCATTGTGGAAAGAGGAGTTCACGTGGCTTGTAGCAGACAACGCAACGCAAACATTGCATAAATGAAGATGGTACATACGGATGGCAGATGGAAAACAGTGATGCCATATACGTGCAATGAATGTAATAAGTAGATTTATAATAAACCTAATTTTAAAGTGTTGTTCTGCTATGTATATTCTGATTATCAAACCTTAATACTTTGCAACAATGTTTTTTTGTAAGATTAGTTGTCATACTGGGGCTGGGCACCCGTATGATGCGGCAGGGGTAAACCAGTGAAAGCTGTCGGGCCCTGCTGTTGAACAAAAGAGTGTGTTGTGTCACCCTGACCCGAGTGACATGGCCGCTCTCTGGTGTCCCGTTTCATCTGGAGGGACGAAAGCATGACCAACTTGGGTGCCGAGGTGCCTAACTTGTTTGGGTGTATGGGCAATTGGGTTGGCCATGGTCCAAAAAATTTTGTGTGTTTTTTTTTTTTTTGCTATTTATTTACCTTTTATTTTCTGTGTTATTGTATGTGTGTGTCTTGCTGTCGGTCACCTCTCTTGAGGGATATGACCAAGGTAGATAGATAGATAGTTGTCTTATTGTGTTTCAAGGGGTGAAAAATGAGGCAGGCAACTTTATGGCTGGGCAGGCAACTTTTCAGAGTTTGCCCTGGTGTCCGGTAACTTTTTGTCATGAGTTTCAGACACTGCTATACGATGTAATGGCTTGTTTTGTTCAGTTCCATCCATCCATTATCTGCATTGCTTATCCTCAGTAGGGTCGCGGGGCTGCTGGAGCCCATCCCAGCCATCTTCGGGCAGTGGGTAGGGGACACCCTGAACTGGTTGCCAGCCAGTCGCAGGGCAGACAGAGACAGCCAACTCGCTAGGGACGATTTGAACGGGCCAATTAAGCTGACATGCATGTTTTGGGGAACTGGGAGGAAACCGGAGTGCCCAGACGAAACCCACGCAATCACTAGAACATGCAAACTCTGCACATGACCTCAGAACCATGCAATTCAGCCGCTGTGCTACCCTTTTGTTCAATTCTAATGACTTTATATTGTTAAGTGTGACAGCAATCCATGCAACTATGCACGGATTTTGCCAGAGCTGGGAATTTCGCACGTCGACCAAAAAGTTGCGCTTCTGCATATTGTTGACACGGATGCATTGAAAATTGCATTAAAATCGATGGAGGCACGTCTTGTGTTTCTTCACGCGGGTTGCATTCACGGTCTTGTACGGGTTCAACAACAACAACAAAACAAAAACGACAAAAACACTTGAGTGGTACCTTCGGCAAACTGCTGGCGGTGATCGTCTCGGTCAGCCGCGGCCGGTTGACTTCTTGTTCGAGTGTCCAGCGCCTACAAAGTCAGACGAACACAAAAATACAAAAGAAAGATCAACGAAGTGATGCCAAAACTCAGTCGGCCGCTGTCGATCTGGCTCGCTCACCTCGGAATTCGACGCGCTATTATTGCTGGTCTCGGACTCGTGGACCAGGGACGACTTGACGTCGTCCAGGTCTCGCTCAGCGGCGGCGGCAGCGGCGGCATTTGTCTTGTCTTCGCGCTCGTCTTCGTCCTTAAACGGGATTAACTCGTCGTCGGCTCCCAGATCGTCGTCGTCGCTTAGTTGCGGCATGCTAGGAAGCGAGCTGGCTAGCTAGCTAGCCGCAGATGGGGAGCACTTTTTTTCCTACAACGTCGCGCCGTCTGACGCTCCGAAAAGTCGACCGATCGCTGATCAGAGGCTTCCCCGTCGGCTGCCGTGTGAGGGCGACCACGCGCAGCGCTCCGCTTCGCCGTTAAATCGGCGTAAAGTCCGTTAGAAACAGTTCCGATGGCTGAGCTTTAGCCGTTAGCTTTTGCTTTCCTGTTAGGAATGAGTCGTTTGCGTACGAAATGGCTCCACGAGCTACCTCTGACGTGAACGACGAGAGCCGACTCCCCATTTACGAGGAGCCGGTTCCCTTCGAAAAACGCTCTTTCTTCTTTTTTTTCTCCCCCACCTGTCCCATTCCTCTATCTCTCTCTAACTCTCTCTCAGTCTCCCTCTATTTGTATTTTCCTCTCTCTATCGTCGGATAAATGTTACTCTCATACCTTTCATTTCACTCTCTATTTTTCTTTCCATCTCCCCCTCTGTCTGTCCCTCTCTCTCTTTCACTCTCCCTCTGTTTTTCTTTTGCACTGTCTGTCTTTCAATATGTTTCTTTTATACTCTTAATTTCACTTTTTTATTTTTCTCTTTGTCTTCCTCTCTAACTTTTTTATATCTCTCTCTTTCTCGCTATCTACATTTCTTTCTTTCTTTCTCTCTTTTTCAATCTATCTTCCACCATCTCTCTATTTGTCTCATTGTCTCTTTCTTGCTCTTATCATTTTATTTTCCTCTATTTTTCTCTCTATGTACCTCTCTTTATTAATTTCTCCCTCTCTCTCTCCCTCTATTTGTATTTTCCTCTTTCTATCTTCAGATAATGTTTGTCTCATACTCTTCATTTCACTCTCTTTTTTTCTTTCCATCTTCCCCTCTAACTTTCTGTCCCTCTCTCTCTCTTTCACTCCTCCTCTGTTTTTCTTTTGCACTCTCTATCTTTCAATATGTTTGACTCATACTCTTCTATTTACTTTTTTATTTTTCTCTCCATCTTCCTCTCTAACTGTCTTTATATCTCTCTTTCTCCCTATCTACATTTTTCTAAATATTTTTCCTCTATATATTCTTTTCTTTTTCTCTCAAATTTTCTCTCTATATTCCACTATCTCTCTATTTATCTAATTGTTTCTCTTTCTCGCTCTTATTTTTTTGTTTTCCTCGGGTTTTCTCTCTATGAACCTCTCTTTATTGATTTCCCTTTCTTTCTCTATATATCTCTATAATACTCTCTTTCTCTATCTCTGCTCTCCTTTTCTCTGTCTCTTGAAGGCGGTGCGTCGTCTCTGTATGTTTGCTAAATATTGTAATGCCCCTCGATGTGCTCAATGATGCACAGTCGCCAATTTAATAACAAAGCTTTGAGACTGGGAGGTCGCTGGTTCGCGCCTCGGCCGGGTCATTCCTAAGACTTATAACATTGGTAAAATGGCGGCGCCCTCTGTTGGCTGCGGCTGCATCGGCTCGCTACAACGGGTCAGGTGTATCGACATTTCGTTCTGTGTACATTGTTACAAAGAATGACAATACAAAGGAAATTATTATTAAAATAACAAGCGGTATAGACATTCACACAAGAGCTACTGTTGGTCGTAACTCGCACCGTCCATTGGCACACACAGACTGACTTCAAAACACTAGCATGTCGCCTCCTCCTTCCTTTGCGATACGTTTTCTCTTAAAGGTAACCATGCGTGAACACAAACAACAGCAACAAAGGTAGCAGATGTTACTGTATAAAAAAATTGAAAGTTTAAATTAGATAAAAGTTGCAGGGTTGGGTGTCGATTGAAACAAAGTCAATTGTATCAGCATAAGACCGTTTCTTTAATGAATTTTAAAATAATTTGTTGCATAATGTGTCATTATTATTGGTAATACTGTTATATTATTAACAAATAATGTTAATATTCGTTTGGGAGCCAAGAGAGCTATTTTCATTGAGCCGAGCCGAAAAAGCCAGTTCTCCAAATAGAGCCGGAATTCCCATCTTTACTTTCTGTCTTCTTGTCTTAGGCGTCCACTGACGCAGACTTCGCCACCGTTCGCCTGAGAAGAAAACCGAGCTTCATGCGCAAACTCATCAATTGTAAAACATACACAGCGTGTAGATAGATTTCGTGTCTCCGTGTGACTGGGTTTAAATGGTTTCCGCTTACAGTTGTCTCCGTGGAAGAAGTTTCAACTCTCCGATTTTTTTGACGACCTGTGAACTTCTCACGGCGTTCCTCGGAGTCCCTAAACGCACGTCCGCAGGCGGAGTCCTTCAGATTGACCCAAAACGCCAAAATAAGATAAATGCGTATTGATTGTGTTACGTTCAATAAAGCACTTGGAAACCCGTTCTGTCGTTTATTTACATTACCCTGTGGCTGTGGTTAAATGCCACATTCACCCCCCCCCCCCCCCCCTTTTTAAAGTGCAAAACACATTCCAACATATTATTGTAGAACACAACTTTAAGGCCAGAACAGGGTAGACTGCCACAAACCTAAACCTACATTAAGAACAAAATCTCTGAGGTACATGGGCTGCCGAACAGCGCGGAGCATCGGTCTGAGGGAGTCAACCTGCGGGTAGGATTCTGGAGCTTTTGGGGGGGAAATCTCAGTCCCCATCACTGTGACGTGGTTCATCTGCAGCAGCCAATTCTTATACTGATGGTGGGATGATGAGCCGTCGACCAGGCGGAACATAGGTGGCCCCAACTGTGCTGATATCCGTTGGAGCGAGGACCAGAAGGATTGCAGCTTTCCGGACCGTTGGCAACTGACCAAGTCTTCTCACCCGATGTGCCCCATCATAGCGTTGCATTTATGCCACTGTGTCGCTGACAGAGGGCCCTGCTGCTGGAGGGCCTGGACTTGAGGATCTCCTCGAGGAGGACCGGAGTCAATCTAATGAAAGTTGGCTTCCCCATCCCAGCATCAAGGTCGCGGTGGATGTACCCGTTGTGGCATGAACGAGAGATCTTCAGTCAGATGTGCTTTCAAGCAGTTCTTGAAGCACTGATTGAATCCATCCCCTGGTGGGTGGTACAGGGCCATCCTGGTGTGTTTAAATCCTCTCTCCCCCACAAAGGCAGCAAATTCAGCCGAGAAGAACTGGGTCCCGTTGTACTGCATATGGTAATGGATTCTGGCAAACCCCAGCAGCAAACAGGGAGGAAAGAAGGTTAATGATTTGCTGTGTGGTTACTGAACCCACATAAAGGACCTCCAGCCACTTAGAGTGGCGGTTGTAGGGCACCATCATGAACCGGTGGTTATGAGTAGTGCCATGGAGCTCACCACAGATGTCCACCTGAATGTGGGACCATGGCATCATTGGCCATTGAAGGGGCTGCAGAGGTAGAATTGGGGGTTGGGCCCGTCTTGCCGCTGGTTCGGCAGGGGGTGCAGTCCTTCATCGTTTTGATGTCTCTATTGATGCCCAGTGACCAAACCAGGCTCCTATGCACTGTGCACCACTATGTCATCCAGGCACACCACTACACTTGAGATGCCAGCAAAGATGGTGGTCATGATTTTCTGGAAGCAGCTGGGGGGGAGATAAATCCAAAAGGAACTCAGGTGTACTGTCAGGAAATAAATATTAAAATGTATGGTTAACCAAATTGTTCGAATTAGTTATCCGACTCCATTAACCAAACACAAACTTCATTCTCCTAACAATGCATGCTCGTTTCTTTCTGGGAAAAGATGGACAAGAATAGCCGACATTTCCACACGGGGGCAGATTTAATTTTTTAAATAATAAACTAAGTGAATTCCATCGAACTAGCCGAATTAGCTGAATTAGTGTCGCTCTTCGTCGAGCCTCTCTCTCAATTGTCCCTCGATCTTCGATCTTCCACGTTTTTTTCACAAGCTGGTGTGCCGACTCCCCCTATGGGCGCGCCAGGTGCCAGCTTAACCACCTCCTCGCCGAAGGGCATCGCGATGTCTAAAAAACTCATATCAGCAGAGCTTATCAGAACAACTTCTCCAAACAATGCCTGCCTTCCTGCACAGAGGCTCCTCTTGCGTCAGCCTTTGTCACAGTTCCGGCTGTTTTCTGTAAACATCATCCTCCACTAAGTCGCAATGACCTGCCCCACAGCTCAGCCAGTGAATATTTTTTGCATTAAATGTAATTCGTATTTGATCGTACAAAATACCTTATAGTCAAATATAAAAAAATCCTTCAGTACCTAAAAAAATGTCCACATAGGTCCCAAAAGTGGTAAGGTTGGCGCTCTTTGGGTGCAGCAGAACCTGCAACTAACCCTGGCAGCTGCCAAGCTTGGAGAAGACTGTGACGCCGAGAAACTTGGCCAAGAGATCTTCTGTACTGGGCAGGGGCTATTTGTCCAGTACTACTGCTTTTTTCATCTGTTTGAGGTTGATGCATGGGCGCAGACCACCTGTCTTCTGACGTGCCACCACCAGGTTGGAGATCCACGGCGATACATCCGGCTGTTACATGATCGTGTAGGGAGAGGGGGCTGACGGTGGAGAGGCTTGATGACTGGGGCCAGCACTGGGTTCAGGAGTGGCTGGTGATTGACGTAAAGTACATAACATGGGGCTCAGCAATAGGTACCTGACATAACTGTCGGCCATTTTGCTTCTAAGGGTACCCCAAAAAGACAAAGTGAAAAGTCTGGGGGAAAAAAACAAAATAAAAATTGTGTCGTTCGTAATCTTCCCTGTGCTTAATCTGTCTGTCCGTCCGTCCGTCCGTCCGTCCGTCCGCCCATCTATCTATCTATCTATCTATCTATCTATCTATCTATCTATCTATCTATCTATCTATCTATCTATCTATCTATCTATCTATCTATCTATCTATCTATCTATCTATCTATCTATCTATCTATCTATCTATCTATCTATCTATCTATCTATCTATCTATCTATCTATCTATCTATCTATCTATCTATCTATCTACCCACGTCATATCCCTCGAGAGGGGTGACCGACAGCAAGACAAACGCATACACAATAAACCAAGGAAATAAAAAACGGAAAAAGTAGCAAAAAACACACACAAAATTTTTTGGACCATGGCCAATCCAAATGCCCAAACACCCAAACAGGTTAAGCACCTCGGCACCCAGGTTGGTCATGCTTTCGTCCCTCCAGATGAAACGGGACACGAGAAAGCAGCCATGTCACTCGGGTCAGGGTGACACAACACACTCTTCTGTTCAACAGCAGGGCCCGACAGCTTTCACTGGTTTACCCCTGCAGCATCATACAGGTGCCCTGCCCACCCCAACACGTCTAAACATCCCACTATCCTTTTACAACACCTCTCCACTCATTCCTATCACCAACAATAACTCTAGCTTCACTAGATTTAGACCTCTTTCCTGCAGTGCACTCATAACACCGTCCATCCACGTCAATCGCGGCTTTCATCTTGATCTCCTTCCATTTACTTCTGCTCTGTGCTTTGTAGCACTACATAATACAGCGACATCTAGTAGTCAAATTTTACACAGTGACTCTTTAATGCAATATAAAAGGCAGGGGAGAAATAGATCTGATCAGACCAGACAATCAAAGCAGTTTTTTGCACCCTCTTCTGTGTGGCCACATGAAATTAGACGAGTGCCAGCAGGAAGTGCGTGGCCAACTGGTTGGGAACAGCAGAATGCAGCCCTGCAGGTTCTCCCCAAACCGGTCCCACTCCCCGACAGGAGTCGCGGCTGGGAAAAAGAAGAGAGCGGCTGGTTTTTCGGTGCACCTTTGGCTATCGAGGCAACATGGCGGTCAACATGAGCAAAAACGGGGTCGAGCTGATGGCGGCCTACAAGGAAGTTGTGGACGGACGCTCCGACGTCAACTGGTTAGAGTCGTGGACGTGCGCATTTGTACGGGTGTGTTTGTTCTCGTGTAAAATGTACGCCATGTTTCATCCCAGGCTTTTGCTGACCTATGAGGGCAACAGCAACAACCTGCGCGTGGCATCAAAAGGAGGTGAGGGCAGCTGAGAGAGCTTTATTGCGTACAGCAAGGGTGGGCAAACTACGGCCTGCAGGCCACATGCAGCCCGTCAGGCTGTTTTTTTCTGGCCCACCAAAAGAAAACTATGATAAAATATGATGAGAATATATATCAATATATAATAGTAAAGAAAATACTACTGATAAAAAATGTTTTGGGTGCCAAGTTTGTCCCCATTTTCCTTTTGTGAGTCTACAACAAAAATACTACTACAGGAATACTACAGCAAACATTAAAAAATACTTCAAAACTAAATATCTCATTTAGTGCTTAAAACAAAGATCTAAATTGGTGTTGTGCTTTCATTGTGAAAACAGTAAAATTACTTTGGAACTAGTACATAAATACTACTACTTCTACTTCTACTACTAATGATCTAAGTGCACTGTCCCAGTTTTAATTGCAATACCCCCATTTAAAGTGCAATATTCCTGTTGTGTATAGTTTTCATTTTAGATGTGAATATTTTATATTCGAAGCAAACACTTTATATCTTTCTATTTATTATCTTTTTTTTAATACTGTATACCGGTACTTTGCCAACTGGAGTGCAACCCTAATTTCATTGTAGCAACACAATGATAATAAAAGTGATTCTGTTTCTGATAAAGTAGTACTTCATAGAAAAATACTACTAAAGAAATACAAACACAGCAATACTCCAAAAATACAACTACAGTAATATTACAAAAAATACTCAAGAAATACTTCAAAAATACTGCCATGGAAATACTTTTAAATACTTCACAGAAATACTACAAAAATACCACTACGGATTACTATTATACAAAATTACGACTACACAAATATTACATCAGAAATATTACTTAAGTGGTTCTACAGAAACATTACGACAGAAATACTACAAATAATAGAACTACAGTAATACTACTAAAATAAAACTACAATTGTACTACACAAAGACAACAGACATTTTACAAAAATCCAACTTCAGAAATACTACAAAAGTAACACAAAAATACAGTACAGTAATACTAGAAAAATACTACAGACATACTACAAAAAAACTACTAAGGAAATATAACAAATATTTTCCCATAGAAATACTACAAAATTACTATAGTAGGAATACTACAAAAATCCAACTAAAGAAGTACTACAATAATTCAACAAAAATACACAACGATAATACTACAAATTCTTCAGATATACTACTAAATTTGTTTTGGGGAAACAAAACAAAAATACTACTATGAAAACATAACAAAAATAATACTGTTGAAATACTCCAAAAACATAAACACAGTAATACTACCAACATACTACAGAAATTTGACTGTGGAATCACTACAAAAAAATAACTACTGTATTTCAGTGACTTAAATGGTAAATTGTAAATGGTCTGCATTTATATACAGTACTGCTTTTCAAGTCAATGAAGACCTCTCAAAGCATTTACAATGTGCTTCACACCCATTCACACACACATTCACACGCCAATAGCGGCCATGCAGCCGTGCAAGGCGCCTACCTGCTTATTGGGGGCATTAGGGATTCAGTGTCTTGCCCAAGGACACTTCGACATATAACACAGAGGAAGACGAACGCTCTACCTCCTGAGCCAATGCCGACTTGAAAAGTGTTATATAAATGCAAACCATTTACTTCAGAAATACTACAAAACCCACTCTAGGGCGAAAAATAGTGGGGGGGAAATACTAATGGCACTAATACTTTGAATTAGACAATATTTCAACTTCATTATTTACAAAAATTTTGAATAATAACAAGCCCACTTATGCATCTAAGGTAGGGGTCAGACAACCTATGGCTTGAGTGCCATATATGGCTCTTTTCAGGAGTACATATGGCTTGGAACAAAAACAATACTAACTCATCTAATTTAAATATTTAAATTTTGTTAAATAGATCTGTTCAGTATATATGGGAGACAATTACAACTACAGTTTACAGTTGAGGTGTGTCCCCAACTGACCCCGTTTTGGGTGTAAATTGCTAAATAATCCTTTATATGGAAGCTCCTTAAACAATCTATGTTGATTGTTGAGACACTATATGATGAAAATCCACACAACAAACTTAAACCCAAAACAAACCTTTTACCCAGAAGCTCTAGCAGGGCATCTACAGCAATTTGATTGGGTGAGCGGTAACAGTGGGCGGAGCTATACACAACGTGCGCGGCACTCTATTTCCTGTGCCCAGTGCCGTCTGTACTAAGAGTAAATACGTTGGTATCCTCGTTTGCAGTATTTTGTGACATTCTTACGAAAGAACTTTGCTTGCACCTTGATTTGAAACCATAATTTAGGACAAAAATGAGCCTCAACACTTTAAGTAACTGTGGGATGGAGACAAATTTTAAGTGGTATATTTATATTGATATGGGACACAGGCTCTGGTTGTCGTGTCCAGCATGGTCGCCGTGGCGACCGGCTGGCCCCGCCCCCTGGGCACCAGCTGAAGCAGATCGCCTAATTTGCGCATCTGCTACTTAAGGGTGGGTTTTGGGTTTTGCGGGTGCTGGCACATTGTATTTTCTGTCTGCATTTTCTGTTCTGTCTTGCCCTGTCCTGTTTTGTTTGAGTCGGAGGAAACCAGTCTTTTCACGTTTTGAGTAAAAGCCTGTTTTTGTTCTGTGTTGTCCCTGAGTTTTGGACAACTTTTATCTTGCTAAATAAAAGTTCTGATCGTCAACGCAAGTGAGTTCTCCCTTCCTGCCTCCTGCCTCCGTTCTGGTACGGTCCCCTCTTGACACTGGTGTTATTATTATTTCATAGATTTTATCAAATCATCAAACATCACACAGTGAAATAAACTGTGCTGAAGAATGAGTTTTTTTCTAGGTAGCGGTTTGGCGGTTTTGTTGCATGTTGTCCTAAAATATATGGTGTGGCTCTCTCAAACTATTTTTTGCTTTTATGGTTCTATGGGTGGGCAGCACGGCGACGCAGTGGTTAGCGCATGTGCGGCACGTTCTGTGGTCATGAGATCGAACCCTCTGTGTGGAGTTTGCATGTTCTCCCCGTGCTTGCGTGGGTTTCTTCCGGGCACTCCTCCCACATTCCAAAAAACATGCATGTCAGGTTAATTGGCAAGTCCAAAATTGTCCCTAGGTGTGAATGAGCGAGTGAGGTGTCTGTCTCTGGCAACCAGTTCAGGGTGTCCCCTGCCCACTGCCCGAAGATAGCTGGTATGGGCTCCGACCCCCCCGCGACCCTACTGAGGATAAGCGGTGCAGCTAATGGATGGATGGGTTCTATGGGTCAAAAAGGTTCCCGCTCCCTGATCTAAAGGTTAAAACAGGGACCCAACATATTATTTACTTTTAATTTTGAGCGTTTCAAAACCTATTTGATGAAAGAAATCTACTGAAAAACAATATTAAGATGTCAATGTCTGTATGTACCGGTATATTTATTTGCAGATTAAAAATGGGACAGGTCTCCTGGATCAGCCACTTGGCCACAATTTTGATAACAATGCGGCCCCCAACTCCATATAGTTGCCCACCCCTGGCGTATGGAATTCTAAGTGACCTTTAACCTATGCATTGTCAGGCGGCGGTCTGGAGGAAATGGTGGAGGATCTGAACAGCGGCAAGGTCATGTATGCCTTCTGCAGAGTGCAAGACCCCAACACGGGCCTACCCAAATATGTGCTCGTCAACTGGGTGAGGCGATTGGCGAAAGCCTACTTTCAAGAGCAGGGGTGTTCCAAATAAGCTCCGTGGGCCGGATCACGCCCACCGGCCCGTGAGACAATACGGGGAGAAGTGCAAGGGAAAAATGAGCTACACTTCAATTATGTCTACTTGATGTTGCCAAAGCCAGGACAAGCCACTCATAAAAGAACTGTAGCTGCATTCTCTTTCTCTCTCTTTTTTGTCCCTTTGTTGTCTCTCTCTCTTTCTCTCTCTCTGTCTCCCTTTCTCTAGCTCTTTCTCTCTGACATTTTTCTCTCTCTCTTTCTTTTGTCTTTTCTCTCTATAGCTCTCTTTCTCTCCCTCTCACTCTTGATTCCCTTCTCTCTCTTAAATCATCTTTCTCTCTCTCTGTCTCTCTCTCTCACCCACTCTGTCCTTGCCTTTCTCTATATATGTTTCTCTTTTCTTCTCGTTATCTCTTTCTCTTTTTTTCACTCTCACATTGTTCTTTCTCTCTCTCTCTCTCTCTCTCTCCCTCCCATTGTTGTTTTCTCTGTTTCTTTCTCTCTGTGTCTCTTTCACTGTTTTCTCCTTCTCTTGCTCTCTTTCTCCCATCCTCAATTTCTTTCTCCATCTTTCTCAGTCTCTTTCTTTCTTTCTCAATTTATTTTGCTCTTTCTTTTCTCTTTGTCCCTTTCTCTCTTTCTATCTCTCTCTATCCATTTCTTTCTCTCTCCTGCTATTGCTCCTTTTTTCTTTCTTTTTGTTCTCTCTGTATTTCTCTTTTCTCAATCTTTCTTTTCTCTCTCTCTCTTTCTAATCATTCTTTCTTTCATTCCTTTTCTCTCTCCTTTTAATGTTGTGTCTCTATTTGAATGCAACACAAACTTTTTCTTCTTTTTCCCTGTTTTTTCTGTTTTAATTCCTTTTAAAAAATCTCATTGTGTTTATTTTTTTCCTAGCTGTTACTTTTTTTCTTTTTGTTCTCTATTTACTTTTTTCCTTTGTTCGTTTCTTTTCTTTTCTTCTGGCGTTTTTCAGAATTTTTCCTCCTTTTTTCTCTTCCTTTTGTTTCTTTTTTCTTTCTCTCTCCCTTTCTTTCGCTTTGTCTCCGTCTTCCTTTCTGTCTTTGTATAATTTTCCTTCTACGTTTCTATTTACTTTTATTTTTCTCTTTCTCTCACTCTTTCCCTTTCTCTCTCACTCTTTCCCTTTCTCTCTCGCTCTTTCCCTTTCTCTCTCTCTTTCTCACTCTCTCTCTTTCTCTCCCCAGCTATTGCTCTTTTCTCATTTTCTCCACTGAGCCCAGATGAGTTTGACACCCCTGTTCTAATGGGAAGAAGTTCCCGCAAGGAGATAAATTGGTCAAAAAATAAATATATTTGTGATTTACTCTAAAAATCATATGTCTTGACAAATGCACATGCAAGATTGAAAATCACATAAATCACAGATATATTTGTGGCTCTGCAAAAATCCAGGGTTGGGTAGGGTTACTTTAACTGGATTACTTTCAATTACTTTTTGATTAGTCCAATACCAAATATGCTAATAAAAGACAAAATAAACTAAATATGAATGAAATTATGACTCACAGCACGTGGTAAGCTTTCCTCCTGGCTTTGATCTCTTTGATCTCCGGCAAAACGAACATAAAATGCGACAGAAACAAAATGAAAATAAATCCAAACAGCTTGCCAACATCATTTTTGCCATTCCATGTATTCCGTTACTCCCCAAGCCTGCACAAAATTTAGTAATTTTATTCATATTGAGTTTCTTTAGTCTTTTATTAGCATATTTGGTATTGGAGTAATCCAAAAGTAATTGAAAGTAATCCAGTTAAAATAACCCTACCCCACCCTGTGCAAAACACATGATTCAGACCAGATTTTTCCTTTGAATGGTACTGGAGATAAAGGAAAATTGACTTTGAAAGTCCTTAAAAGGTGTTTGAATTTGACCATAAAAAGGTGTACGAACCCTGGAGGGTGCAGGTGTTTGTGTTTTGCTATAGCAAATAACAATGCCTGGATGCTGTGTCTGCCTCTTACTGCATGTGGTAGACAGGTGAAGGTGTGAAGGAGGCGCACAAGGGACTGCGTGCCAACCACTTGAGTTCAGTGGCCAACTTCCTGAAGGTGAGATCTGCTTACCCACCTCACAAAAAGCCAGTCGCCCCATTGAAAGTCCACCTACCCGTAGGGCGCCCACGTCACCATCAACGCCCGAGACGAAGACGACGTGGACCCCGAAGTCATCCTGTCCAAAGTGTCCAAAGCTTCTGGAGGCAGCTACAACTTTGGAAAACCTGCAGCCCCGCAACCCGCAGACATCCCCTCTCGGGGAAGCGTGGTGAGACAACGCACGTGAAACCAGGTCAAAGGGTAAAGGAAACGCTTCCTACTTTAATGGTTTTCCTTGTTTTCAGGGTTCAGTGTATCGCAAAACAAACGCCATGGAGGAAATTCAACAGATCAACAAAGATTCTTTTTGGAGCCAGGCGCAGGTCATCCCATATCTGCAAAAACACACACGAACAAACAGGGCCAATCTTGGAAGAGTAAAGATATTACTCCATCTCTACAAAATCTTGAGAGGTGTTCAAATGAAACAAGATGAGATTTATGAATACAACGACCCATCTACATATAAGATAAATTTGTTCCTGGATCGAGCTTGTTTCTAGAATTTCATTTATCTAGAAGAAATTTTCCATTTAAGAAATAACTGAAAACAAATAAACTGTTCCCTGCCTCCCAAAATCCATCCAATGAAACCCTGGACCTCTGCACTGTGGGGCTGATGTGTTAACCACTCATCCGCCGTGCCATCCCTTCCCAAAATCATCAAAATCAACCCTAAACAGCTACAATAATGAAACACATGGTATTAACAAAATAAAATGCGAGTTTATTATGGGTATTTACCATGGAGCAAGTGGTAGGAGTGAGGGAGCACAAGAGAATCCCTCATGATGTCAGGCGGGACGGAAGGAAAACTGAGATCACTTGCACTCGTTTCTTGGTTTTTATTGGAAGGAAGGAATGACAAGGCGTGATTCTTCGATCCGTTGTTTGACGGATTGTCGAGGCTTGACAGGCGGGTGAAAGCTTGGCGGGAATGGTCGTGGACAGGCGTAATCGTCGTGTTGTTGGTCGGGGCTGGAGAAGAAGGACGTTGTCGTGTTCGGAAGAGTGATCAGGAGTCAGACGGGCAGGGCAGGTCGTATGCAAATTCGGAAACGGGTCGGCAATGGAGATCAAGCAGAAAAACAGGAGGCAGGCAAAGAGTCGGGGGTACAGGCTTTCTGAGCAGATGGCAACAGATCGCATAGTACAATCAGACAAGTTGTTTCCCGAAGCTGAGGATTTAAATGGACAGGGTGCGCCAATCAGCTGTCCTGGCTGTTGGCGCCAAATCCTGAGCACAGGTGTTCCCGATCCGGGTGATTGTGACAAATGATCTTTCATGGGCTTGTGGCCCAGCAGATTTTTCTCCTTAAAATAAAAATTGGATTTTCTCTCATATGTAGAGCAAGATCTTTCCTCGAAATACATCTCATATCTCGGATATTTCGTAACTAGATCAGCTCGTGTGTAGAAGGGCCACTGTACTCAAAAGAGGAAGGGGAAAATAACTTTTTTTTAACAATTTCCTGCATTTTTAATTAAATACATAAAGCTTTACATCAGTAACTTTGTTTTAAAATCCACATGTCATATATTCTCTTAAATATCTGCTTTTGGCCATGCTCAACATGTGAAAACAAATGTTACATTCTTTTTATGTGGTGTTAAAGTACGAGTGTCAGCCCACATTTGCAGGGCATTATCACCACCTACTGCTATGAGTGTAAGCAACTCTCAACGATTTTTTTCCTTTTCTTAGCATTATTTTGCCAAGTCAAGTCACATTTAGTTGTATAGCCCTTAAGGACTGTGCAGGATTACAATTACACGATCCCCTGATCTTAAACCAGTGGTCGGGAACCTTTTTGACACAAAGAGCCATAAAAGCAAAATATATTAATTTTATTTTGGGAAAGAGCCACACCATATATTAAGAGACAAATTTCCTAATTTGCTAAACCCCGCGCCCGAGACAAAAGCTTAGTCTTCAGCACATTCATTCATGATAAAAATTATGAAAAGAGAATAATGCCAGAGCCCGTGTCCCAAGATCAACAAACATATCACTTTAAACTTGTCTCTTTCTTGCAATTACTCAAGATCAGTTAAACTTCATTTTGACCCTTTTTTCATACATATTGGTTTCAAAACCAGATGCAAGCATTCATTTTGTAAAAACGTCACAACATTCTGCAAACAGGGAGCCTGATGTGCTTACCTTTGGCACAGACGGCGTAGGGCGAGAGATGGGAGGGAGTGCTTGCACTTTTTGTATAGCTCCACCCATCCCTCCCACTCACCCAATCAAAAAACTTTAAGTTCTCTTCCGGTGTTTGTGTCTGAGCCATAGGTACTCATAGAAAGAGCCATATATGGCTCACGAGCCGCAGGTCCCGGACCCCTCTCTTAAACCAACATGCAGGCAAGGAAAAACTCAAAACCTCAGCACCAGGAAAATAAGAAATCTTGAGGAGGGTCTCACAAGTGGTAATTCCCCTTCCAGGATGACCAGGGTGCAATAGATTTAGCATAGGGTAACAGTACACAAACATAGTAAACATTAATGATAGAAAACAATAGGTAATATGTTGACATTTGTCCAGAAAGTACATGATAGCAATGTAAGATAGTCCAAAAATTCCGTAAGAGCAACAACGCTGCTTCCCATCTCTGCCGGCTGGTCCATGCAGGCGTTGACATGCTCCAGGCGCTGGTCGGCTGACTCATCTCAAATCGTCCTTCTCCTTCATATCACCACCAGCTAGGCAGTCGGAAAAAGACAGGACAATACAAAATATGAGGTTGTCAATCATAAGCTATTGAATAGAAATGGGTCTTAAGTCTAGATTTAAAAACTTTGCAGATCTTATCTCCAGAGGCAGAGTATTCCACAGCACCGGGGCCCGGATAGAGAACGTTCTCGAGCCTACAGACTTTTTCTTGGCTCTCTGAGTCACAAGTAGACCGGCATTTTCCGAGCGGAGGCTCTGTGCAGGAACATAGGGGGAAACCAAATCTGACAAATAAGAGGGCACATGTCCTTGCAAACGTTTGTATATTAGTAAGAGAACCTTGAAGTCACATCTTAAGCGGACTGGGAGTGTTGAGAAACACTCCTGTAGAGACTAGGTCTATCTGCTGACTTGGGAACAAATCAGGATACCATTGGAGGAGGTGGATGAAGTGGCTGGGACAGGGAAGGTAGGCTTCCCTGTTAAAGCTGCTTCCCTGTAACATCACCCGGATTAAGCAGTGGGATAGATTCTCAAATCACGTCACATTTGGTTTGGTTTTTCCCCTAAATAGAAAAGAGTCTCAAAGGGCTACACTCCCCATAGCTGGCACATAGTAACAACATCTCCTGACCTAACCGTAACCCTTACCATCTACACATTTTTAGTTTTTAGTCTCCGCAACTGACAAGTCACGAGCATGGGCTTGTAAAGCAAAAGGAAAACCAAGCATTATTTGATTTTTGTGTATGTTCAGAGGGAGGAGGAGGAGCGGCGTAAGGACGAGGTTAGGAAGGCGGCGATGCAGAGACAAACGGTGGAGCAGGAGCGGCGCGACTTCGAGGAGAAAAACGCCAAGGAAAGAGAGCAAAAAGCACATCAGAGAAACCGTGCCATCGAGCAGAACAGGTGACAAACACTTTTGGTTGCGTTACTGAAGGAAAAAAGTAATTTCTTACCGTTAAGAGTTACTTCATTTAAAGAGGAAATTCAATACCCCCGCATTACTGACACCCAAAAGTAGAACTATCTAGGTTACAAATTACCGCATAGGCTATACTTGCAATGAAGCCTACCACCTAAAACTTCTTAATAATAGCCACGTAATAAAAAAAAAAATAGAAGTAAACGTGTACACTAACATGTGGAAGTGGGGAAGACTTCATATTTCTTGTCTTCTGTAATCTTGTAAGCTTGCAAACAAACACTTAGCCAAGACGCTCCATATCCATTTTGTTTATGGGCTTCAAACCATTTGAAGATTTCCTCTTCCATTGCTGAGTATTGTCCAAGACGTTTTTTTTCTCAAGGCATGGTGAACAGTATTGCAAAATTTAGAACAGGATTACTATAAAATCGGTGCTTACGTAAGCCAAGTTAATTTTTCATTGGTTTGTTGTTCCTGTATAAGCCGCACCTCCTCCCTACAAGCTGCCTACCATTTTCTACTGGTGACCCACAAAACTAAATTTGCGCACATGAGCAGACCCCCTGATTTCTGTATTTTATTTTATAGTTGTAAAACAGCTTAAATGCGAGTAGGGATAATATCAGTTGGGAGAAAATATTGCACTCTGTGCTTGAGATTGTGCTAAGTAACTGTATTGAGTCGTACCTTGTAGGGTCATCTAGAAATGCCTACTCCGCAGCGATGTGATCCTGGTGTACTAAGTTACTTAATCCATTTTAAGCGAAGGCGGGACAGGTATCGATTAGATAGCGCTGAAATTTGCGAACTGTTTTTAATAAGTAGCGGAGTAACGCATCATGTTGTAATGACGAATGAGTTACAAAGTTTTATTGATCATGCGTTACAGTACTCATTACTGAGAAAAGTAGTACCATTCCAGGAACGTTACTGCGTTACTCCCAACACTGGTGACGATGCAAAAGCAATTGGGCAAGTGACACCTCAGATTCAGATATACTTTATTGTCGTTCTTGTACACATGTATACAAAACGAAATGTCGATATATCTGACCCCCACAGTTTACGTAAATATGTAAAGATTTGCAAAATGAGCAGCTGGGTAGTCTTGCTATGTGTGAGATTGACTGTTTAAACAGTCTAATGGCCAGGGGGACAAAGCTGTTGTAGAACTCGGTGGTCCTGCAACGCACACTGCAGTAACTCTTCCCAGAGGCTAGCACAGTGAACAGTCTATGATGGGGATGAGAAGGGTCCCTAATGATGTTTGTGGCTCTGGATAGGCTGTGCTTCTGGCCAATGTCGTGAATGGAGGGGAGAGAGGTTTGGACTATCTGCAAGAACTTCTCGTCCTATTCTCATGATGAAAGGTTTTTTGGCATCTTATTCCCGCATCATCATCATGTGTGTGTGTTCTTTGTCAGATTACTGCAGAAGCAGCAGGAAAAAGAAGAGCGGGAGGCAGAAGAACTACGACGAACGGTGAGTGCTTTTATTCATAGCTTTAAAGAAGATTTTCGACAACGAATCTCATTTCTGGTATGCTTTGCAGACTGTGCTGGACGCAGAGAGGTCAAATCTGGCGACAAAATGGGCTGCATCAGCACAGGGCGCCAATGTGAGCCCAATAGATCCAGGTTCAGGGGTGAGGGGCTTCCCTTGTTGGGGCGCCTTTGATGTGTTGTTTTGCTCCTGTGTCAGGAAGCCAAGGCGCTGATCTCACAGCGTTCATTCAACCCTCGAGACATCTTCAAGCAGAAGGAAGGGGCCACTTTGGACTTTGACTATGGGGGATCTGCCCAAACTACAGGTAAGAACCACCACTGTGGTAAATGCTGTTTTTATTCACATCTATGATTGTGAAGGCTTTTTTTGGTACAATTTTTTTGTGTGCTTATGTTGTGGTCGCCAAGTTACTAAATCGAAAAGTGCAGATTTATAACATAAAATCAAATCAGTTGATAATTGAGGTTGCTCAAACGATCTGTTTTGGTTCTAAATTAGAATTTTAATGATGATATCTACTGTGTTTGTGAAGCCCAACCGAAAATTTGGGGTTAAAAATGACAATTAATACATTTGGGTTTGGGCCGGGCTTTCTTTTTTAAATCCAACCGACATTGTTCTTTTTTTACTTTTCTCGGTCTTAAGGACTTACTGCTATTTTGGTTAATGGTCTAATTTCCAAGCAGTCAAAATGAAGGACAGCCCTAAATGTTCTCGTCAAGTCTTAAAAAAAAATCTGTCAAAGGATCTGCCACTTCCTCCCGTGTCTTCGCTAATAAAATATACCATTTCTGGTTTGCTTTTCGGTCCCACAAATCGAGTTATTTGGTTGGTCTCGGACTGGATAAGGGTTTAATTTGCTGCTCGGGGTGTGGCGGCATTTTTTAGCCTCGATTTTACCTCTGATGCCAACCCTTGTTGGATATCTTCAGTCAAAGTTCTGTTTGCTATAATTCTGACTTTGTGTTGCTGGTTTTACCTGATAATAAAGAAAATAATATTTCTGTCAGATCAGCTTATGGTAGGGCATCTCGACAGGGTAGGATATTTCGTTGAAATATGTGCTATAAGACATGATAATGAGTTGAAATGATTGACGGAAAAAGCGTCCAGAGTTTTCCTAGGGGACAAGCTATCTTGGGTATGGGTCTCCAACAAGCCTTTTGGCTTCAATCCATTTTCCCTTTTTTTCAGGTGATCTGTTAATTTTGTGATGTGAATCAAAATCATATAATCTCACTTCTCTGCAAAAATCTGCCTTCCATCTTGTCTCAGACCAGCCAAATTTGTGACTTATCTACCAAAGTTTACAGTTTGTCCCCATGTTCTTGTTACTCCCTCAGGGAAGCTACGAAGCCCCTTTTTGTCCCAACAAGCCTTCGACAGCCCTCAGTCCCCTTCCAACTCCTTCAGCCACAAAGACTTTCACTCCTCAGAACCCACATCTATTCCGTCGCCTGACTGGAGAACATCACAGCCTTTTGACCTTCCGGCCGCTCACCAAATATCCGCCGCTCAAAACGACTCATCCTCTTGGACGCGTTCCTCCTCGCCTCCTACCCATACAACCTCGACCGATGACTTCCTCTCGAGGGCGGCAGCCGTCGCTGACTCGTTACCCGTGATGCCTAACAAAGGAGCTACAACCGCCCACACTGCAGGTACTTCATTTTCTGTAAAAAGGTTGGGAGACATTAGACTGTGTCTAAGACAGGACAGGAGTTGTGAGGCAGGAGTGCACCGATTTTTTGACCATCTGATTTATCTGCCCGGATTTCCTAAATTTGGGGTATCTGGAAATCTTTTCCAACCATTTTATCTCCTTTCTTGTTGTTCTCTGGTCAGCCAAAGACTTCTTCTGAAATAATAACAATTTAATTTGTATTCAAGAAAGCTGCCTCATTGGTCCGTAAAAAATGTTAAATTGCTTCCCAGATATTGTATCAGTGACATGAAGTCAGAAGAAGCAGGTGGGGCTTGGGCTTAAAATTTTACCTCTAGGCTGAAATTGGCGGACAAAACCTTTTCCCGTTTGCAAAAGGCTTGCTTGCTCCGGAGTTAACTGACCTTTCTCTGTTAAATCAACACGATAGATTTCCTTGTGCGGCTTAACTTCAGTAGTTATTGGTTGTTGAAGTGATCGCTTTGGTGGATTACCGCCCCTTTTACCTCTAGGCTGAAATTGGCGGACAAAACCTTTTCCCGTTTGCAAAAGGCTTGCTTGCTCCGGAGTTAACTGACCTTTCTCTGTTAAATCAACACGATAGATTTCCTTGTGCGGCTTAACTTCAGTAGTTATTGGTTGTTGAAGTGATCGCTTTGGTGGATTACCGCAACCAAGCCAATCGTAGTTTGTGAAATTAGTGACATTTACCAACGCCCACATTAAACCACACCCCCACATTGCACATTTACCAACGCCCACATTAAACCACACCCCCACATTGCATATTACCGTATTTTTATTACAGTGTGTATTTTATGTAGCACTATCTAAATCCTCTATATCAACACGTTACATTGGGTATTTATGTATTATATTCATTTTACTTTATTATTGTTTATTTTCAACACAGGGATACTGCTGGAAGTATGAATTTCCCTACGGGGATGAATACAGTATCTATCTATCTATCGGGGCGGCAGTAGCTCAGGAGGTAGAGCTCTCGTCTTGGGATCAAGGGATCCCAGTTCGAATCCCGGCTTGTCCGTGTTACATGTCGAAGTGTCCTTGGGTAAGACGCTGAACCCCTAATACCCCAATAAGCAGGTTAGCGTCTTACATGGCTGCAATACAAGGCCACTATTGGGAAATGTGAAGCACACTGTAAAGTGCTTTGGGAAGTCATTGACTTGAAAAGCGCTATATAAATGCAGATCATTTCATTTCATTTCATCTATCTAGCTGGCACTCAGACGCCAAATCTGATTGGCTAAACCAACAGCTTTCTCGAAGACTTTGGTTTCAGATCAAGGGATGGTTTAATTGTGGCCTGTGCAGTCCTTGGAGATATTTTGTAATTAAGAACTATCTAAAAAATGTGACTGGACATGTTACGGATTCAGGATTTTTTATGAAGGCCTTGGGTAGATTTATGTGCCTGGCAACGTCTAATGGCTGGAATTTGCAAGGTTAAATGCTTAAATATAAAAGTACCGTACAACCAGGAACAAGCAGTGAAGGGAAGCTGACAATTTGGAATTATCGAATAAGTATTGACAGACAAACTATAACATCACATGATTCAGATACTGTTCTGGGCCAGAAGAGAAGAACTTGCAGGCCCTGACGGCCCACCACTTTTCAAACCAATGGGACAGGACAAGAAAGGGTGAAACTGTCAGATGTGGCAGCATCAGATGAGTGTGTGTGTGTGTGTGTGTGTGTGTGTGCGTGTGTGTGAGTGAGGGGCAAAGAGGGGCGGGGGAGCAGAGTTCAATAGCCTTACAGCCTGTGGATATCGACTGTTGGCCAGTCTAGATGTTTTGGCCTATATTGACTGGTATCGAAGAGGTGATGAGCAGGATGTTGTGGACTCTTATCAGACTGCGAGAGGTGTAGGTGTTGCTGATCTCCGGGAGAGTTGTTCCCATAATTTTCCCGGCAGCTTTAACCACCCCTTGGAGCGTCTGCTGGTCAGCCTTAGTGTAGCTGGAGAACCATACTAAGCATCCGTACACTTCTGATGGCAGAGTTGTAGACGTTTGCCATCAGAGCTCTAGAGACGTGATTGTTCCTCAGCTTCCTCAGGTAGTAAAGGCACTGTTGTGCTTTTCCCACTACTGCAACTGTATGGTCCCCTCAAGAATAGGTCTTCAGTCTACAGGAATTTAAAACTTCTCACCCTCTCCACCTTCTCATTGCCAATAGTGAGAACCTGAGGCGTGTTCAGGAGAGTGAGTGATTGCTATCGCGAGCTATCGCTAGCTTCTGAACGGCCAGTGATTATTGAGCGCTCGCGTGCCCGAGTAATCACGGGAGAAAGACCGCTTACTTTGATTTCCAACATGGCGTCGACAGTGCAGAAGATGGAGGATCTCACCCTGACGAGTGCTGTTGGCGATGTAATATATCGTCTTACATTGCCTGGTAATGTTTGTGAACAATGCAAGACAGGTATGACCCTTCCACTGCGTTTAGGATAACCTTAACTGTGTCAATATGCGAACTGTCGCTCATATCAGCCAACTCGCTCAAAGCAAGCTGTAGAACAAAATCCATTGTACTGTCGTTGGCCATTTTGGATCAGTAAGGCAATCACAGTGAGCGATTACAAAACGTTCAGCAGTGCGCGGCAAGCGATTATCAAGAGACTACATGTCTGATCACTCTCCTGAACACGCCTCTGATGATTTATGTGCTTCTTCTTAAAATCCACCACAATCTCCTCAGTTCGGGACTGAACAGGAGCCGGGCAGTCACCAAGGCTGCAGTCTTATATCATGCGTCTCACAAGCCAAGCCGGAAGTAACCTGTTCTACTGGTACGCGCAGGGGAGGACGACGATTGGTCGGATGAATTTGAGGAAGACCTCTACGAGGTGGTGCCCGCCAACAAGAAGCTCCAGTCGCTCGCAGACACCATGTTTCCCACTAACACCCAAGACCAGCAGTACGCTGTGCCACGAGGAGTCGGCGGGGCCCTTCAATATGAAGAGAACACGGTCAGCCAGGTGGCAAACGCAAGTCTCGGAAAGAAGTCCAGTGCAAACAAGGTATCACTCGCTTCACTCTTGGCATTTTCTTTCAGGCTCAAGACGCCAATGACGACTCCGGACAGAACATCTGTGCCAAAGCTGTGTACGACTACCAGGCCGGTGCGTATTCCCATCATCACACACGTATGCGTACACACACGCCAGCGCCATTAAGTACAATCTCTCCTCTGCAGCCGACGACACGGAGATCACCTTCGACCCGGACGACATCATCACGGGCATCGAGATGGTGGACGAAGGCTGGTGGCGAGGTTACGGCCCGGACGGCCATTACGGCATGTTTCCTGCCAATTACGTTGAACTCTTGTGAACTTTAGCTCATTTCTGTTCAAAAAGCTGTCTCGTTTCTGTGTAACGTAATTTCTGATTACCGTATTTCCGATCTAAAAGGCATCACCCAAAAATTGTCTTGTCGTGTATTTTTCATACAGTTCTGTTCAGAATATAAGCAGTGCAATGTGACTAACCAAAGTATCCCTGTTTTTTTTAATATATATTTTTGATTGTTACATTCTAGTACGCGCAGTAGATTCTCAGAAAACATACAAGACCCAACATTCATAATAGGCACGCTCCGAAGGCTGTGCAATTGGGCATATAGTTCAAAAAGGTTTCTTCCAAAAAATAGCAGTGTGCCAACCTATCTCTCATCAATTTTGGAGACCAAAACTAAAACAGATGTGAATCAGGTTGCACCTATTTAAGCATTATGAAGCTAGCACAGGTTGAACATGCATTTGAGGAAAATGGTTCATTCAAGACACTGCTCCGAAAAACAGCGTTCTTTGATTAAAAAGTTCATTAGCAAAGGAAGAACCCTTAAAGAGGTGCAGAAAATGATTGGCTGTTCAGCTAAAATGATCTCCAATGCCTTAAAATGGGTAAAAACACCAGAGACACATGGAAGAAAACAGAAGACAACTATGAAAATGGACTGGAGAATAACCAGAGTGGCAAAGGTTCAGCAAGGACGATCAAACACAGTCTGCAGTTATCTGTAAGTGCTGTGACAGAACACGTTTATGTGAAGCAAATTTATTTTCAAGAATCCCGAAAAAAGCCATGTGCAGAAGAGGTTAGAATCTGAACACATCAATTGGCCTCAAGAAAAATGGAGGAACATTTTGTGATCATTGTATTGCTATTATTTTGAACAGCACTGTATAAGGTGCGTGGAATTAAAATTGCAGTATGAGCTTTGTATTTATATGTGTATAAGCGCATTTATGCAATACGTTAATGCAATGATTGATCAGTCGAAAAATGACGCTGACCAAAATCACTTAACGTTACATGCAAAAGGAATTGAGACTGAAGACCTACGAGAGGCATTAGATTTGCTCTCATTATCACAATGTTTTTATCCACTGTACGAGACAAGAATGTTAGCGAATGGAGAAAATAGAGTCATACTGAAAGATATAAATGCAAAAAAGCAGCACAAGGGAAACAATTCTTTGGTGTGTCGGACAAAGAATCGGACTTTGCATTTATTTGTAGCTTTCAGGACTACTTTTGTTTTCTACGTTCTCCATCATTTGTTTCTGGCACTGCGAGTGAAAATAGCGTGATGAAATGGAATGCCTTTTCAAATGTCATCTGTATCACTGGGTTTGTTTTGAATTCTGTTGTACACAATGTTTTGTTATTTTAGTCATCCATTTTTTTCGGATTGATCAAACATAGCAAAAAATATGGTGCCACACACAAATAAATGTATTTCCAATTTTCTTACCGCATTATCCCAGTAGTTTGCACCACCTGTCCTTGCTTTTTTGGTCTTCTGCTGCTTGAAATAACCCTCTTAAGATTTTATTTACCCTGAAATTTGAGTCTTCAACCAAAAATCTATTTTGATTGTTTAAAGGTAGAATCCAATCCTTTTTTGAAGAATAAAGGTACAAATAAGCTTACTCTGAACACATTTTAAGGGTTTAGGGCAGAGGTGTCCAAACTTTTCTTTTGGGGCCGATTTTATTTTTCGTTTTACAATTTGTCAAGTACTGTACATCAAAATCTGTGTTTTTGGTTCTGCTGTTGAATTGTTTGTAAATGGAAATCAAACAGCTTTTAAGAAGTTTAATTTCTAATTTTATAAAAAATATCTTGTGTAAAGTGGCTCGAAGCATGCTTCAACAGTTGTTTATATAATATAATTTGAAATTTTAGTACTGTATATCCCGTGGAAAGCTTATTATCATAAGGCAGCAATAGCAAGAGGCGTTTTTTTTTCACCAAACAAACCAGGCAGTTGCTTGGGGCCCCCACTAGGTAACGACAGAGTCAAAATTTGCATTTCAGTTGATGGAGAAGTTGAGTGAAGAATTGAAAATTGCGTTTTGAGACCTTCATTATGTAGGGAAACTATCCTTCCCGGAATAAAAAAAGAAAGACGAAAAAAGAAGAGGAGAGGGCCCACAGTTTGTACTTGTGAAATTCTGTTGTGTGAGGGGGTCGGGCGGCGGTGGGCGGCCCCCAATGAATATCTGCTTGGGGCCCTAATAGACCCTAGAATCACCACTGGTAGTAGCTTTAGGATGTTAAGATGGACATCCTGGACACTAACTAGGACAGGGTTCATCAACCTATTTGAACTTGAGAGCTACTTTTTGTTACTGACTGGCACGAAGGTCTAACACTGGGATATCCATTTTAAAAATTAAAAATTGTTATTACTATTTTTACCAGGTTGTCATCATAACAAATGAAGTCAAACAAAAAAAACATTATTGGTGAGCTATTTTTAGAACCTGTTTTGGGTGGCTGTGACCGTCTTTGTGCGCAACTGTGATAGGCTGGTCTATGCTGTCAAACAGAAGGGCGGCGGCACAAGTCAATGGATCCGAGCAAAACAAACGACGCAGGCTAGCTTTTAGAAGCTCGTTACATTGAAAAGAAATTCATCATTTAAATGGGATTCTGAAGAAAGTCAGAAGAGTAAACGAAATGCTGATCACCAGTAGGTGCTCTGTGGATTGTTATTGGGTACCCACGAAACATGATCTGGAGTGGAAAACTGCTACATCCGGGTCTTATATTAACTATCACGGAGACCTGGCTCAATCCAAGGGTACCTGATATTAATGTGCAGCTAGTGTTCCACTCTTTAAATTGCTTTCTTACACTGAAGATGGAAGCCCTCCAATTTTGTAGTACATTTGTATTATGACAATTTAACTGTGTTCTGCGTTTTATTGGTAGATCTATCAAAGTTGTCATTTTGTTACAACCGTATACTCTCAGTCCGTAAGGACATCATTTTGAGCTATTTTTGACATTTGATGATTTAATAGGGGGGTTCCGGTCAACATTAACAGCGATAACCGAGGGATTACTGTACTCAAATTGGAACAATACAGTCAAGATTAGCATGGACTTTATATTTTCTCTGAGACAGATGTACATTTTAAAAGAATGATACCTGGCTTGTGAGCCATACGTTCCCGACCTCTGGTTTCAAGTGAGCCTTCTGCTGCCTTTTTTCTCCCGACCTAAAATCAGTAACACAATGTACTCAGCTGAAGAGATCAACTTTAATCATCTACAGTTAAGTCAAAGTAAAAAGTAGAAAGTAGAAAAAAGTAAACCCGGGGGTCATGGCAGTCATTGGTCAGCCCTGCGACTCTTCTTACGACTCTTCTTGGCACTCTTGTCGGGGCTCTTCGAGTGGCTGCGCCGCCGGTGGCTCCTGTGATGGGCAGCGGGCGATTTAGACCGCCGCCTGCGCTCGCGATGCCGGCGCGGGCTTTTGCTGCCGCGCCGACGCTCCCGCCGGCTTTCGGGGCTGCGGCGGTTTTTGGGCGAGCGGCTCCTCCGGCGGCGTGGTGAACGGCTGCCGCGGCGCCGACGAGGCGGCGAAGGCGAGCGCCGAGGCCTGTCTTCGCGGCGAACCCTCCGGTGCGGCTCCGGGCCGGGGATCCCTTCGGGGCGCTCGTCGCCTCCGCCGCCTTCCTCGTCCTCCTCGTCGCTGCTTTCCGCATCGTCCAGGTCTTCGTCCAGGTCCTCATCCAGAGCGCTGATGCGCGGCTCCAGCATCTCAGCCTCTTCAAGGACCTGCCGCTTCTGCAACCGCGGCAGGATGATGTCGCACATCCTCTCTGAGTGGAGCAGCTCGTGGATGAACTCGTCTACGTGCATCAGCTCAAACTCGCCGTTTCGGTTCTGAGTCTTGATCTTCCTGGGTTAGGTTTAGAATGAGAAACGCACAGGTGAGTGAGGATATTTTATACCACTTTCTTTGACAACCAAATCTTGAGTAGTCCTTGAGACCAATTACTCGGGCTGCATCATTTCAGAATAAACGTAATTGCGATTTTCCAGACCAGTATTACACTATCGATGCGACTTTCGATTTTAAAAGGAAAGTGCATTTTCGGACCTAGTTTTGTTTTTTGTCTGCATTTAATTGAAGTGACATGCTTTGACCATAAGAAAACAGAGCCCTCTTCTGGTGAGCTTTGTTATGGTTGCTGTCTGCTGACAGATGGCAGCTATGCGGCAAAGCGTGCTGCTTGCAAACTTGGCCTCGCCTTTATTGGCTAAGGCCGTAAAACTCGCCTCTGATAGGCCAGCACCGTTAAAATCCGAACTGTAACATGTTTGGTTGGCCAAAAACTATCACTCAAATAACAAATTGGGTAAAAACACACTAACATGAAATCTTAGATCCCTGGAAAAAAATGCAGTGTCTTGAGACAACAATCGCACTACGTCATATCGCAATATCAATTAGGTTTCGGTGAATCGTGGCGCTCTACCAATAAGACATGGTAATACATTTTAAAAAATCCCTTCCCTCTGCGAAAAATATAAATAATAATAATTTGAAAAAAAAACGACAACACCAAATTTTCCGCACTATTGACCCTTTTCACGTGACGTCACGTTGCCTTCCCCTGCAGAATGACGTCCATGCCGGACACCAGAAAAGCCCTTGCTGTGAGCACTTGAATTAGGATTTGAGTTGAAACAAATATCAATAACGACGACAGAAGAATATAAGCAAAACTTTTTACAATGGTAATTTATTGCTGTCCAAGGTTGTAATCCCAATTTAAAATTTTATCTCTTTTGATGAAGACAGAAAACGGCGATGTTTATCTGCAAATAAGGCGCAACACTGGCAGCCCTGAATTTTTCCAGGATTTGCAGCGAACATTTTTTTACAAAGTACGTTTGATGTATTTCCGAGCAATTGTATGTTAAGTAGGTACGAGTTACACCAAAGACACCCAGAATAATAAGTTAACTAGTGCCAACTAGCTATGTCAGCACCTTACCGTTGCCATTACATACTACTTTTGTGATTAGCCAGGGATTAAAAAAACCCAGTTATCTTCCAAATGTCACATGTACTGAAAACAGTTATGTGTTCTACCATAAACCATGAACGTCCAAATTCTCAATGGATAAAATGAGAGACGAACATTCAGAAGAGAAACGCCATTTCTAAGAAATATCTATTTTCAACTTGCTTAAAAGTGACTTCTATCCAAGGTGCAAATGCCCTGTCCTTTACTGTTCTACTACAGTCCCCAAAAGTTTAGATACAAAGTTGCTTTAGTAACATTGGTGCGAGGGGAACGCCGGTTATGTATTTGCCGTTGAAATAAAGCACAGTAACGTGCACCAGCTACAAAGAACCGGTAAGCATCCAGAATTTTATAAAGTTTTAGATCAGCACTGTTACTCCATTTACAATAGCGTGTTACAGACGGTGGGGACTGAAGTCAGGCAGAGTAGACGATTTGTTTAGTTGTGCGAATAAGTCATGAGGACAGCATAACTCGCTGTCTAACATTGTTAATGGTATCCTCTGTTTCTCTAGAGCTTTTCGCAAATTCCGACGAGGTGAGCCACCTTATCCGACAGCTGCAAAATATTTGTTTGACTAGTCCCTGCCAGTGGTGGTGATTAGTTTAGCTGTTTTTGTTGTTGACGTTTACTGCTGTCATCCACTGTTTACTTCCGCCTACTGCTGTCCAGCATGGTGTCGTCCCATGATTAGGTGACGTGTGTGCAAAGGGTCAATAAGGCGCACCCTCAAAAATGGTATTTTGTGATATTGTCTTATATATAAGGCACACAAGACTGATAAGGCACATGGATATACTGGACTGTCTCAGAAAATTAGAATATTGTGATAAAGATCTTTATTTTCTGTAATGCAATTAAAAAAACAAGAATGTCATACATTCTGGATTCATTACACATCAACTGAACTATTTCAAGCCTTTTATTATTTGAATATTGCTGATTTTGGCTTACAGCTGAAAAAAACTCAAAAATCCTATCTCAAAATATTAGAATACTTCCTCAGACCAAGTAAAAAAATAATTTTATAACAGCAAAACTAAATCAAACATTTGAAAATGTCCATTGATGCACTCAGTACTTGGTTGGGAATCCTTTTGCACGGATTACTGCATCAATCCGGCGTGGCAAGGAGGCAATCAGCCTGTGGCATTGCTGAGGTGTTATTGATGCCCAGGATGCTTCGATAGCGGCCTTCAGCTCATTTGCATTTGCAGGTCTGGTGTCTTTCATCTTCTTCTTAACCATACCCCACAAATTCTCAATGGGGTTCAGGTCAGGGGAATTAGCAGGCCAATCAAGGACAGTGATGCCATGGTCAGTGCACCAGTTACTGGTGGTTTTGGCACTGTGGGCAGGTGCCAGATCATGCTGGAAAATGAAATCCTCATCTCCATAGAGCTTTTCAGCAGATGGAAGCATGTAGTGCTCTAAAATCTCTTGGTACACAGTTGCATTTACTCTGGACTTGATGAAACACTGTGGACCAACACCAGCAGCTGACATGGCTCCCCAAACCATTGCTGACTGTGGGAACTTCACACTGGATTTCAAGCAACTTGGATTTTGCTCCTCTCCAGCCTTTCTCCAGACTCTGGCGCCTTGACTTCCAAATGAAATGCAAAACTTGCTTTCGTCTGAAAAGAGGACTTTGGACCACTCTGCAACTGTCCAGTGCTTCTTCTCCATAGCCCAAGTCAGACGCTTCTTCCGTTGTCTTGAGTTCAGAAGTGGCTTGACCATGGGAATACGGCTATTGTAGCCCATTTCCCGGACACGTCTGTGAACTGTGGCTTTTGATACCTGGACTCCAGCTTCAGCCCACTGTCTTTGAAGCTCCCCCAAATTCTGGAAGCGGCTCTTCTTCACAATTTTGTTAAGGCTGCGGTCATCTCTCTTGGTTGTGCAGCGTTTCCGGCCACATTTTTCCCTTCCAACAGACTTTTTGTGGATATGCTTTGAAACTGCACTCTGTGAACAGCCTGCTCTTTGAGAAATTTCTTTTTGTGTCTTACCCTCCTGATGGAGGGTATCAATGATGGTCCTCTGGACAGCAGTCAGATCAGCAGTCTTCCCCATACTTGTGATTTAGTTTACTGAACCAAGCTGAGTGTTTTTAAGGCTCAGGAAACCTCGCAAGGTGTTTCGAGTTAATTAGATGATTCAGGTGATTAGTTGAATAGCCTACTTGTATACTTTTTCATGATATTCTAATATTTTGAGATAGGATTTTTGAGTTTTCTTAAGCTGTAAGCCAAATTCAGCAATATTAAAATAATAAAAGGCTTGAAATAGTTCAGTTGATGTGTAATGAATCCAGAATGTATGACATTTTTGTTTTTTTAATTGCATTACAGAAAATAAAGAACTTTATCACAATATTCTAATTCTCTAAGACAGTCCAGTAGATGACGTATGAAAATGGATTATGTTTTATCTCATTAGCCAAAGTACCTAATCGTAGATGTTGATATTGGGCCGGGCCGCCAAAATATTGTCAGACATGTTTTTTTTTACAATACTTTATGCATTTCCAATCTTATCCAAATATTAGACGAACCTGGTTATAAGGCGCACCTTTATATTTCTGGTATATGGGATTTTAGGTCTGCATTGTGGTCCTGAAAACACTAATTTTTAACAAGTAAAAAAGGTGAGTATCATTCATTCTATGTCCTGCTTCCGTCTGATTCTGTGCACACACAGCTAATTGATAAACATGACCTACTTAAAGGTGGGGTATACCTTAATACTTTAAAACTAAACATCCTCTGTTAAGTATGTGTTGACAATGCCCAATTGAGTTCAAAGAGCCTATACATATTTTTTTTTTCACAGGGCTTAGCTGCTTTTGTCTTGTATTCCAGGAACGCATTGCATTACGCTGAAGTAAGGGAGGCGGTGGAATGTGGGGGAAGAGAGTGATTTCGCGCGTGTGGTATTCTTTTATTCCAGGATGAAAATGGTGAAAGTAAGAAAAGGAATGTTTAAAATGCAGTCCAAATAAACTCAAAAAGATGAAAAAAAAAAGAGTTTATTCGAGTGCATCTAAGATGGAAACGTACGTGCACGCGCCTTACAAGCAGTCTGACAGAGGATGCAATGGTGATTTCATCCAGAAGAAGTCGAAAGCAAGTTGAATATTGGGAAGTTACGGACAGTTACTTTAAGGCTGTTTATATTTAGTTGAGTGATGAGTCCAAAATAAATACAGTTTGATTCAATATTTATTGTATACTGAACTAGAACGGGGCAGCACGGCGGCGCAGTGGTTAGCACGTGTGCGGCACAGTTCTGAGGTCATAAGATCGAACTTCCTGTGCGGAGTTTCTTCCGGGCACTTAAATTTCCTCCCACATTCCAAAAACATGCATGTTAGGTGAACTGGTCGGTCCAAATTGTCCCTAGGTGTGGATGAGCGAGTAAATTGTCTGTCCCTGTGTGCCCTGCGACTGTGTGGCAACCAGTTCAGGGTGTCCACTGCCCGAAGATAGGTGGGATGGGCTCCAGCACACCCGCGACCCTACTGAGGATAAGCAGTGCAGATAATGGATGGATGGGTAAAGTAGAACGCACCTGTAATCGTTGTAGAGCGGCTCCAAATACTTGTAGCAGTCGACCGCCGTGCCGGTGAGGCGCATGTACATGGCGCCGAGCAAACGCACGTACTTAAAGTCCTCGTTTTTTATAAACTCGACGATAATGTCCTTTTCCGGTTGAATCTGAAGCAATTTGAGGGATAGGCACAGGAACGGCGTGGGTTTGATGTTGCCTCCAAACACGCCACCGACGTACTTGAGCTCCATGGCCTTATCGACCACCAGCTCGGCGGTCAACCCGAAGCATTCCTCCTTCCAGTATTTGCACTCGTAAATGCGAGTGCGGATGATTTTCTCCACCAAGTATTGCGGGTTGGTCCCGTGGATGCTGGTGGCGTCTTTTACCGTCCTGTTGGCCATTTGGGCGCCGGGGCAAACGTCACTTTGTCGGTCGCCGCCTGGCACACAACCGCGTGCGGCTTCGTCTTCTTGGAGGAATCGCTTCCGCTTTGCCGAGCTACTGCCACGGAGAGTAACGTTCGAGTCCGAAGCCGAAATACGAAACGGGCATTCGCAGCCTGATCTAAACGACTGCTCCTGGTTACGTTGCTAATTCAAATGGAAGCTAACAACATGGCCGTTTTCGTTTGCTCAGACGCGCTTAGTTGAAGCGCCACCTAGCCTGGTGGAGTGCGAATAGGGGTAAAATTCAACTACAGAGACCCCTCGCCCCTCCGCGCTTCGGTTTACGCTGGTTCATTGCCTCGTGTAACAGAGTTGAAATTTGATTATTTTGAGGGTTTTTTTCAACTCTCACAAAATCTGTGTTTCCATTACATTACTGTTAAAACTGTGGTACCGCATGCATTTGTTAAGCCATGGGCGTGTGCGACTGTCTTTCTCATTTGCATACCTGTCGACCTGTACGTTTTTGCTGTACAAAGTATGTTTATCATGCATTTTAAGACGTGTACGACGTACAAGAAAATCTGTATGGAAAAACGCAAATTTGTCAATTATGGGTACCATCCAGTATACACCGACTATCACGAAACGGCAAATCAATCAAGTCAAACGAGTTCGCCGCGGTAGCCTCTATCTGTATTGTTTTTTTCATTGCAAACGAAGCGAGCGGTTTGATGCTACTGTGTGCATGCGTCTGCCGCCTAGGGATTTCCCATTATGCATCATTCCGTGGTAGTTCTGTAGTGAAAGGAAGTCCGTCTCTATTTAGAGAGCCGGCTCTCAAACGGCTCACTTGCTTTGATGCAATATAATACGAATTATTATGTTGTATAAAGAAGTTAAGAAAAAAAGGAAGTATAAAAGGAGAAAATGAAAAAAAGACAGGCTTGTGGGTATCCCTTTAATTAGTATATTACCAACAATGATTTTACATTATGCAGAAAATGAATTCATGATTTAAATAAGAAATGTTTTATTCTACTTAATTATATTTGCATATTTTTTTTCTTCTACAGTGAACGTCCAAGCTACTTAGTTTTTGAACTTTTTTTATAATAAACCTCATTCATGTCGAGCAACTCAGGATCTCACAACAAAATGTTAATTGACAATATATGATATAACGAAACACATGTACAATATAACATGTTAAACTACATAAATAAACCTGTTTGGGAAAAAAAACATGGTGTAAGATTATTTTGTATTTTGTAAGGGAAAATACGACAGTTTGTAGGGGCATGGAGCCCTGGAGCTTGACAGGTATGCATTTGGCACTTTATGGGCTTCTGCGCTTGCCGTACCTTCAGCTATATCACCTCGTGCTGAAGATGTATGTATGCAGTTGTGCAGGGACGCCCTGACTTATTTGTATTGTTTTGTTTATTGAATGCAGGCAATAAACCGAGTGACTGTGAACCCTTATGTTGCGCATGATTGAGGGTAGTTACACTCAGGAATTTTGAATTGTCTTTATTGTCATTGATATCAACGTATCCTGCATTGTGTTCAGAGCAAACAGCAAAGGGCACCCAGTTTGATATACACTTCCAAAATAACAACTTATCATGTTATTTCTATTATGTTCCCATGTTGTTAGCAGGTTCATTATTAGAAGTAGAGGTAAATAGACTCGGTCAACCACAAAAGAGAAATAATTTGACTGGAAAATCACAACGACTAAGTAACTATGAGCTATTTTCAGCGGGCACCACGTTGGAGACCCCTGATGCAATGCAACCGAAATCAAGTGCAGAAGAAAGATTATAAACGACGAAGACATAAAGTGACCAAACGGCACCAATCATCACCTCTTTTTTGTCAAGCCTTTTACAACCATTTTGGTTTCCTTATTATCCAAATTATCATTGTTTTTTTTTATTAATTATGTTTTTTAACATAAGGAGGAGGGCAGCACGGTGGAGCAGTGGTTAGCGTGTGTGTGCCACAGTCCTGAGGTCATGAAATCGAACCTCCTGTGTGGAGTTTGCATGTTCTCCCTGTGCTTACGTGGGTTTCCTCTGGGCACTCCGGTTTCCTCCCACATTGTCTACGGTCCAAATTGTCCCTAGGTGTGAATGCGCGAGCGAATTGTCTGTCCCTGTGTGCCCAGTGACTGGCTGGCAACCAGTTCAGGGTGTCCCCTGCCCACTGCCCAAAGACAGCTGAGATGGGCCCCAGCACCCCCGCGACCCTACTGAGGCTAAGCGGTGCAGATAATAGATGGAACATTAGGAGTCAGTAAATAATACATTGTCCCTTTAAAAAGACAAAATAAATAACCTTCCGCATAAAACATGTCATAATTATTATTTATATTTTACTGTATTATCGTTTGATTATTTCATGCCAATTTTGTCTGTAACGATGGAATGCTAAAGTGTTTAAGTAATATAAAAATAACAAAATTAAAAAAAAAAAAAAAAAACTTTCCACGTTCTTCTTCGCGTCCCTCTCCTTCTTCTTCGTGTTATTCTTCTACGCTCAATTCTCTTCACCCCTCCCACTTAAGCTCCAAGGCAGCAAACATAGTCAAAATGTCTGCCGCAAGGTTACTCGTGCGTCTTGGTGCCAGGGTTTCTCCTTTTGCCCCCCGGTCGGTGGGCCGCCCCGCCGTCATGGGACCGTTGGTCTCTGCGCCAAGTCGCGGCATGGCTGATGGAGGTGGGTACCGTGCCGTTTAACGTCGAACGACCCCTAAAAGGGTCCTTTATCGTCCGCTAGCGTCGAACAGAACGACGCTGTCAAGCTTATTGATTGGAACAGTTCGGCCGTCGTTTCCGTCTTGAGAATGTGTTAAAGTGCCATTTTTTTAACATAACGATTCGTCGTTTTGTTTTTAAATTAAATTTGACCTTATCCAAGGTGAACATTAAGCTAATAGAAGAGCGTTATCATCCGACTTCATCTCGTTTAAAACGACGCTTTAACTTCCGGTGTCATTTACGACCCCTAGTCAAGTTGGATTGACCTTTCATTTAAGGACAAATGTTGTATTATAAATTGTCCTACTTCTAATATTAGTCCTGAATTTAAACAAAAATAGGCAAAACAAACAAATCCAGTCCAGGTGCTGACCCCCAAAGCAGTGGTCAGCTACTAACGGGCCTCGGACCGGTACCGGGTCGCACAGATAAAATTAAAAGTTGGCTTCTACTTTATTGTTTTTACCCGCAAAATAATTCAAAGATTGGGTCTGTGTCATACTCTTTGTTATACAGTAGTATCTCACCATATTTGAGCAATAATAATAATAATAATAATAATTTCCTTGTATTGTCATTCTGTGTAACAATGCACACAAAACGAAATGTCGATTGCACCTGACCCGTTGTAGCGAGCCGATGCAGCCGCAGCCAACAGAGGGCGCCGCCGACCACTTTTTAAGTCTTAGGAATGACTCGGCCGGGGCGCGAACCACCGACCTCCCAGTCTCAAAGCGGGCGCCTTACCATCTAGGCTACTGAGCTGGTGTTAGATCAGTTAAAAAAAAGTCCTTCCCAAGTTCGTACGGATGCCTGAAATCCTTGAAAATGCTTACATTTTAATGATGCGTCTTTAAGAATTTTAATGAGCTTGGGGCGAAATGACTGAAATGTTTGAAATTGCTGCCATGTTTCCACAGGTCTGCTTTAAAATGACACAGACACTGCTCCCTGGTGGCTTTGCCATTGAATGTTTGTTGTGATAAACTGCAGCTGGTATTAGTTTGTATGGCATTGTCCTGTAAAACGTTATCACTCCTTTGAGGTCGCGCCCCAGAGTACAAGTTCATCTTAACAGGGGACTATAAAATTTGTATTAGTTCAATGATTATTTTACAATAATGGACAATTATTATGGGCCATGCAAAAATTAAAGTAGCCTTTTCTCCGTTTTAAATTGCAATGGGAAGTACTACCTACGACCGAAAATGAAAGCTTTTTTACCCAACACCTATATGGTGAAAGATTTGTCTTGCAACCTCCGTTCCAGCCTGGTCATCCTGGAATGGGGATAACCTCATGTGCGGGCCCTTCTCAAGGTTTCTTCATTCTTTTCATGTTGAGGTTTTTGAGTTTTTCCTTGCCCTCGTGTAGGTTTTAGATCAGGGGATGGTGTAATAATAGTCTGTAGTTTGCAATAGTCTGTGGTCTGTGCAGCCCTTTGGAGACTCCTTGTGATTAAGGGCTATACAAAACAACATGACTTGATTCAAAAACAAATAAATTCAAGATTCACTCAAGATCTAAAAATCCCATGTCTTGACAAACTCAAACACATGATTAATAATCACATTTGTCAATCACAGACATATTTGTGGCTCTGCAAAATACATGATTCACACTCGATTTATTTTTTATTTTTTGATACTACTAGAGAAATTGGAAAATTGGCTTCACAGGTCCTTAAAAGGTGCTTGAATTTGGCCATGAAAAAGGTGTATGAACCCTGAATATCGCTGGCAGGTCTACAATATTACAGGCAGTGGGAATTGAACCCGGATCACAGAGGTGAAATTTTTGAATCCTAACAACTAAAACAGAAGAGATGAAGACGCATTTATTTGTACAGCCCTTCATCACAAAAAGTCTCAAAAAGGATTGCACAGGCCCCAATCACAACATCTCCTTGATCTGAAATCTTCGTGCAGGGAAGGAACTCAAAAACCCCATTATTGTTAATATTACAATTGTTATCATTGGGCCAGGCCGCGAAAATATCGTTAGATATTAACCTAGTCCGTGGTACAGAAAAGGTTGGGGATCGCTGGAGACTCTGATATCAATGGTAATCATGACTATCAATACTCAAACTCTCTCCACATAACTGACGGATAATTTAAAAAAAAAAATGCTCATCCTGATAGACTTTTTGGTTTTATCAGCCGGCCCCTATGTATGCATGGTCTTGCAGTGGAGATTTTGTGCGCTGGGTGGGGTACAATTTAAAATTATATAGCTTTTAATCACAAAATAACTGCACAGGCAACCATTATACCATCCTTTAAACATGTCTGTCCGAAAAGCTGTCTCGTTTCTGTGCACTTGTATTTTATTTCTCATGTTGCCTAAAGAAATGTTTTTTTAAGATTCTGCTTTTTTCAAACGAGAAACATTTTGATTATTGTTAAAAGGAATGATCCAATCCTTTTTTAAAAAAAAAGTTGTTTACAAAAGGACCCTGCCTCAACACACTTTGTCCCAACTTCTTGTCTTTGGGATTTACTTTAATTTAGATTTTACTATATGCCAAGTACATCAAAATGTTTTTTTTGTTTACATTTGGAATTCTATGTAAATGAAAACCCAAATAGCTTACATAAGGTTAATAAGTAGTCATGGAAATCATCCAAAAAGTCCAATTCGAAGCAATGACTTTGATGGCAATTTTTGTTGTTGCACTTAGCGATCGCTACATTGATAAATGGTAGTACGTTAACCACTATCTAGTACCAGGGTTCCCGATCCTTGAAAAATGTTAAAATGCATTAAATTCATTATTCCATAAATAAGGCCTTATTTGGCGTTACAATGTCTTGAATCCAATTTTATAGAGAGTCTAAAATGTGAAAATGTTAATAAGATTTATATTTGTTAGAACTTAAAAGCTTTAGTAAAATCTGTAGGAACCCCGAGTACACTCTGGTTTAAAAGTTGCATTGTTTTGGTATGCCTTTTACACTTTGTTGGTGGAAATGAAAGCGGTCGCTTTGATTTTAGGCATTCCCACGGATGAGGAGCAAGCCACTGGACTGGAGAAGATCATTATGGATGCAATGAAGGAGGGAAAGGTAAGCTAGAATTTATGTGGACTACTGTTAAGGCTGCACAGTATTGCAAAAAAAAACCAACTGATTTTTCTGACCTGTATTTCAATGGAATGTTTAATCTTTAAAAAAAAGTGTGTTTTCTGCATTAGTTTGTTTTCTGTGAGTACCTAACCCCCGGTTGTACTCAGGTCAAAATGACCCGCCACTGTGTTGTTAAAAACACAGAAAATCCCCCTGAATTATATTTTACATAGTTTTAGATGTTATGACTTTTCTTAGATTGGCCCTAACAGTAAAAAAAATGTAATGTTTATTTTATTCACATTTCCATGTAAGCTGTATAAAAAGTACAAAATTGTCCCTTAAAGTAAACATGGGGGTTAATCATATTGGCATGTTTAAAACCCGAGCTGTGGAAATTCTGGTTGGCCATACACTTCCATCACTCAAACATGGAACTAAAAATCCTTGAAAAAGAAAACACAGTATCTTACGATCACACAATCGCAGGACCTCACATTGCAATATCGATTAGATTTTGGTTTATCGTGCAGCCCCCACTACTTTGTTATTGTTCTTCGGAATATCAATATAATGCAGGGTACAGAAGCTCAATATGCCCAGGGCCATGAAAGTGTTTTTTGGGCAGACAAGTTTTAAAGTGCATTTCCTGTATTTTTTTGGGACTGTGGGAGCACCTAAAAACCCCATTTTGGCTAGAAATTTGAAAGCGCGCCTTACTCTGTGCACCTTACAGGATAGGATGGATAGGCTTGGAAATTCATACAGAATTTATTACTGCACAAAGTTTTTAAGTACACTTTTATATTAGAGCAACAATTGATCATTTGCTAATCATTCCTGGGCCAAATCGCAATACATTGTGTGCAACAAGATTCAAACCCGGGTTGTGGGGGTGAGAGTCCTGATATTTTAACACTAGACCACCAGTGATACATGTGTTACAGATGACATACGAAAACGCATTACAGCTTATCTCATCACACTATTTTTACACCTAGTGTCAGAAAGACTGATTTGCATAGTGCATTCTGATAGGATAATCTCCACTTTATCTGTGTGTCAACGCTGCGCAAGACAGAAACAGAAAGTCTTTCAACAACATACTATACAAACTCTTCAACATTCGTATACATGTCAAACCGAGAGGTTATTGACTCACAGGTGAAGGAAGAGAAGTGACTGTTTAACCTTTCAGAATGCACTATGCAGATCAGTGATTTTGGTAGAGGTCGACAGTTTATCGAGCGGACCAATTATCTGCACCAATAGGTGGGTATTTTACGGATATCTATATCGGGGTGCGCCTTTATACGATAAAAAAACTTATCCGGTGAGCCTTATAGTTCGGAAAATACTTAAGTCTCACATGTTTGTCACTAGTAACTGCTGGTGTGAGTCGGCAAGGTGGCATTGTACAAAGAGGATGCTCATGTAAAAAAATCTTGTTGTTTATTCAGGATCCATACAACATAATGAAGCCTAAGCAATACACCGGTTCCAAAGCTGACCCTCACCTGGTGCCCTCCATCACCAATAAGAGGATCGTCGGATGTGTCTGTAAGTTTCTGGCTTCATCCGGATGCTTGAAATCCTTAAATGCTTACATTTTAATGGTGGGGTGCGTAGTTTGAGGTGTCATTGAAAAGTTCAAAGGACGTTTTCTCAAGTATGTGTTGGCAATGCCCAGCTGAGTACAAAGAGCCCTTATGCTTTATTTTCTATGCTCCTATCTACTTTTATCTTATCAGGCCTGTTCACGGCGGAATAAACCCCTAAAAAATCGATCCATTAGGAATTCAGAAGCCCCGTATCATCTATACATAGAAATAGATTCAGATTTGTGAGAGATAATGGTATATTGACGCTGCCCTATATAAATAATATGCTCTATAAAGATAAAAGTTAATTTTAACTTACTTTTGGAAGATGAGCTTCAAGAGTTAGGCGACTTCCTCCTCCAATGCAGAAAGTGGCCGAAAAAAAGCGATCCAACGATATTCTCAACCGCATCAAGCTTCCTTATTCCACTTTCATATCAAAGCAAATGGCTCGCCTCTTTACTCTTTACACCAACCATATTAAACGGATGCACGAGATATTTAACAACAAAAATGTCAAAGTGCGCTGGAGATACAGTATAGAATGTTTACACACAAACTAAGAGGAAGCGGATTTCTTCTTCGGGGGTGGATGCTGGGTGAGCTCTCACAGCGCCACACGCCAGTAGCGGCGGAAAGAAGCACTGCAGTACTGTCCTGTACCTGGAAAAAGGTGCACACAATACAAAATCTAACTTACAGCAATGTCCGAACTTTGACATTTTTATTGTTTAATATCTTGTGCATCCATTGAATATGGTTTGAGTAAAGTGTAAGAGGAGAGCCGTTTCTTTTGAAATGAAAGTGCAATAAGAAAGCTTGATGCGGTTGAGAAAATGGTTAGATCGCTTTTTTACTCAAAGGAGGAAGTCGCCTTACTTCCAAAAGTAAGTCATTTCTATTTGTGACACCCTTAATCACAGAGTCTAAAAGGGCTTCACGTACCACAGAATGTCGACGCCTAATGTGTAGCTCTGTTTTTCAATCCTATGCTTTATCATTCAGCCTAATTTGTAATGTTATACAGCAAATTATTACGTCAGACGTTTATTTTTCAGTTTCAAAACTATACAGGTTACTTATACAAGCCTTAAACATATATATAACCGTAAACATACATTCCATACAAAATATAGCACTGAAGCAACTTACGAGCAAATTCAACTTACAGACGTTGTAAGTAGGGCAGCGTCTGTACACAACCCCAACACATCACATCGCGATATCAGATTTTGGATTATCGTGCAGCCCTAGAACGAACCCTCAAGTTTGACACACTGTCTAAGTTTAAGCCGTTGAGCCCCAACAAAGAACAGAAAGAAGTTAGATAGGACTTACTGTTTTTGTTTTTTCTGTGGGTGTGCAGGTGAGGAGGACAACACAGCAGTGGTTTGGTTCTGGCTGCACCAGGGCGAGGCCCAGCGCTGCCCATCATGCGGAGCGCACTACAAACTGGTCGCCCACGAGCTCCCACATTAAGACGGCCCTAAGCTCTGCCAACTTCCTCTCCCTCCCCACTCGGTTTACGTCTTGGGAAACATCCCGGTCGCTTCTCTTCCCGTCGAAATAAAATCACTAACATGTCAAAGTTTGGGCGTCACTCGTGTGCTTTTTTTCTCAAAAGGATGGGGGGAGAGGACTCATGCTAGAAGTAGCATAGCGCCACCTAGATTACCAGTCTCTGATGTTTCTAAACATAAACAGTAGACTTAATTTGAGATCATTTTAAAACAATCATCTTTAGTGCTGTGGATTTCTAATGTGAGATTTTGAAATGATTGTACAAATGATCATTCTTATAAAAAATTGTTTTGTATAATACAAAATTATAAAACAAAATATTTTGAGTAGGCTATTTAATGTCAATGTTCTGTGAAGCCATATTTTACTGATACCAGAAGGGTCTGACCCAAGCATCACGGATCCTCAAAAATATTGGGTCATTTTAAAGTGTATTTAAAATACTAATTGTCATCGTAATTTTATTATTATTCATAGTTTAGAAATTAGTGTTCATTTTTAAATCGTCTTGTGTTCTCCTGATTTTATTCAGTAAAAGGTACTTATGTGGAAATATCGATAAAAGGGACAGTGTCGATGTCGCGATATTGTGTGCTTCATCCGAAAACAAGTGCGAAAAAGCACAATGAAGAATACAAACTATGGATACTCAACGTAACCAAATTGCACAATGTCTCTTTTCCTCTTGTGCCCAGGTTTTTGGTTTTTATGTACCCAAAGCAGCAAGATGGCCATTTACTATGTGAGCTCCCTTGATGTGAGGCTCATGTAATCTATACAAACAGTATATTTAAAAATGATTCGCGTCTAATACCAATCACGGTTCTCTGATCCTTTAACCACCTGGGTCGTAGGGGCACCACTTCCTGTGGTGTGTCTTGGGTTACTACAACGTGGTGGCGCCCATCCATTGTACAACACTTGTACACTGTAAAAGTTAATCATTCTATGATAAAGTTCTTATAAGTACTTTACCACTGATGAAAGAAGTGTGTTTTTAAGGCATAGCGGCTGGGTGATAAGCGAGCAGCCCCCTGGTGCATAGGTCCAGGGTTCGATTCCCGCAGCCTCCTCATGCGGAGTTTGCATGTACCTCCCGTGTCCAGGGACTGGCTGGCAACCAGTTCAGGGTGTTTCCTGCCCACTGCCCGAAGATGGCTGGTGAGAATAAGCGGTGCAGAAAATGGACACAGTGTCCGGAGGAAACTCGCACGGGGGGAGCATGCAAACTCCAAACAGGCGGGCCAGTAACTGGATTTGAACCCATGACCTCAGAAGTGTTCCCCAGACGCACTAACCACTCATCTGCCGTGCCGCTAGAAAATACAGACGAATACTGAATAGCTAATAAAATAAAACAAGTGTCGTTTTATAGGTTGTTGGCATCTCAAATCGTTATGCAGCAATTGAATACAAATATCTATATACACTTTTCTTTTTTGCAGATATTTTTTTTTTGTTTTCAGACTTTGATTTCTGTAAAATAATGTGAAATGTTTTAACATTTTATTTTCAATACTAGAGAACTGCATCCACCCTTGTTTTGCAGATATATTGTTTGTCTTTATTAAGTTAAAATCTGTGTTGCTCAATAATACAAACTGTCCCTTTAAAAGAATTCGCAAAACTGTTAATTTCCACCTTTTTGGTGAATGTAGCACCTCATTACCACCTCTTGATAGCGCCATTACACAAATTAACACCATATCAACCAAAAACTGATAGAATTCAGCACCTGCCACTTGCGAATATAAGTCATAAATATTTAATGACGTCATTCACGTTAACCCAGCCAGCAGCGCTAAGCGCGTGCAGATCGTTTAACTTAATTCTTAGCAATTTAGATCTAGTTTATTATTCATCGTGTTCATTTTTGGAATATTTACATAGGGTTTATTTAGTCATTTATGATTTGAGTCCCCTGTAAAAGGACTCATGTTGCAAAAAATGATGCCATATGATTTATAGACCCAATGAAGAATCTGCAAACGATTGCATCCATAATGATTGCATTTTTAATAATCGTGAGCTGAGAGTTAAGACTGTTTATGAATTTTTAAAGAGGCTCACCAAATGGAATATATGGAAGTGTTTTTTTTTCCTTATTTGTGCAATCAAGCGAGAGTGGTTATAGACTCAATAACCGAATCT